>NW_027397117.1:5322579-5400592 GCF_003265705.2 Callorhinus ursinus | reverse complement strand
GCTCCAGAGAAGGGCAGGCCAGGGGGCTCAGGACATGGGAATCAATCCTGAATGTCAGGATGCTGGCCTGGAGGGGTTCGGTCCTCTTTCCTGCTCCAGGTCAGGTCTGGGGCTGGGTTCGGGCTAGGTGGGCCCTGCCAGGAGGAAGATATGAGTTCAGACAGCAACCAGGGGCAAATCTCTGCCTCACCCACAGGCTTCCCAGATGCTCCTGGTTGAGGCCTCCCATCTGAGGATGGAACAGATTAGAAAGTGAAGTCAGGGAGGAGGGAAGGTGAGTACGTGAATATTCAGTCATAGATGAGCCAACTCTTTTTGTTTCAACCTCAGACACTGAGGCTCCAGGGAGAGGGGACTTGCCCAGATTCCCGGAGCTACTGCACAAAGGCAGAGGCCATGGTCTCTGAGTTCCCTGGCTTGCACCCCGCCCCCCCGCTGCTCCCCCCGCCCCCCAGCACACACAGCCAGCCCTCCAAATGGGGCCAGGGCATGATTTGCATTGGGCTTGGACCCATGGGCACACACTTTACAAGGATCCTACAGACTTGGCTCACCTTTTGTAGGAAAATTCTATTTATTTGAACACCCAGGATCTGGACACTCTATTTGGTAAAGCTCTTGCCTTTTCCATATTGGCATGAGTCAGTTGGAGTGGGGAGGAAGTGGGAAATACTGGTAATAGGGCTAATGGATTCCTTGCGGAGGCATGACCCTTGTATTTTCTCTCTCTTAATGTACAATCAGATGTCCTCCCATGGAATACTTCTGTGATGGAAGCCTCTCCAAAGAAGAAATCACTCACTGTCACAGTTGGTACAATTGAGAAAGGAGATGAAAAGGAAATGAATCCGCAAACCAGTATGTGCTGCGGGCTTGGTTTTCTGCAACAGTGGGGGTGGGGGGCACAGCAAATGTTCGGTGCCATTAACAATCAGGCATGCCGGGGTCCCATCCTCGGAGTCTTTAACTGGGTAGATTTGCAGTGGGGCCCAGGCATCCAGAAGCAGTTCCCATGCCATCAAAGACTGAGTGCCTTGATGGTGATGTCCCGCCCATGACAATTTCACCTCTGGGGGGTTGATTACCCTTGAGTGACACCACGGCTCCCTGGCTTGCAGAAATCCGTCTGGAGGTAGGAATTGGCAACCCAGCCTGTGTGAGATCGCTAGGGGGTGGGCGGTGGCATGAGGGAGCCCAGCAATTCCCCAGAGTTTGAGCACTGCTTGGCTGGCCTTTGTTTACCTGCCTCATGAAGAGTCTGCAGTTATGCCCCATTTTCTGGAGAAATGACCTGAGGGTGCTGTACTCATGAATCTGAGGATTTGAATGTTTCTCCTGACAGTGTTAAAAACCTATTACCTCAGTCTTTCCAAGTCCTCTCCCCCCTCACAAGCCACAGGCAGGTTTCACTTCCAGAACAAGTCACCGGCTTCTAGAACATTCGATACCCATTAGCCTGCTGGCTTCCTCTGATGGGGCTGCTCTGGATGTGCAAATGTATAGTGCCCTCTTATTTTACTGGCTTGGCGCAGAAGGGAAGAGGCAGGGTGCAGATTTTGGTCTATGATGATAGTGGAATAGTTCCAGATGCTAAGTGTATAATCCCTTTGGTTCTGCTGTGCCTGCCAAGCAAGAGCATAACTGTGTGCTACAGAATAGAGCTAAGGGTAAAACAAAAGTGTAACACGATTCTGTTAGCATGCCGCGCTTGAGGAGAACTGAACACACTGTTATTAGCATGCGTGCCGACCCACTTTTTTCCCCTTTGTGTGTATTGTTAAAGAATTTTGAATGGAAACATAGTTGAGGGGAAAAGGCAAAAGTGGTTTGACAGGGCAAAAAAAAAAAAAAATGTCTATTAACGGTGTGTTTCTCTGGTTCTAATTCAAGGAGAGTTGCTAAAAATTGTTGATCAGTGAATAGACTCAGGTTGACCAGAGAGACAACACTGAATGGCCACCCGGGAAAGGTGGTGGTGGTAGGGGGATCCTTAATGATTCATTATCTTCTTTCCCTTCATGGTTTTGGCTTATTTGGAGAAACCTTTCTCAACGGTGGGAGGTGATGGGTCATATGCAAAAAGATACACAGGAGGGAGTAGAAAGGCAAGGACCTGAATTCTGAGCATGGATGGTCTTGGGGTTCTTCGAGGTCTCTTGTGTCCAAAACCCATGTAGCCCTTCTGGAAGTTGGTTCCCATTGCCTATTGATGGACTTTCCAGATCCTGGGCTCTGCCTTTCTACAAGACCTCTGATGATACAGCTTTATTGCTAGACTTCCCAGATAATGATAGACACCTGCGTGGGCTGCCCAGTTACTCCACGGCATCCTCCTCCAGATGTCCTTGGCACTGTGGTCTGTTTGGTCCCTGGGTCTTAGCCAAGTCCATCTCAAGAGGTGGTCCTTGGTTACGCCAGCATCCTTAGTACAAACTTATCTTGTTTCCTGTTACACCACCCCCGTTAATGCATGACCCGTATGATTTCTAGTTATCTTCATGGACAGTCACAAAACAGTCCTGGGCACCTGGCTGAACATTTTGGAACCCCGGGGATGTTGCTTAACTGTTGCGTGTCCGAGATTTCATCCAAAAACAAAAAAAGGGGGGGGGACACTGGAAACCACACCTTACACCTTTGTAACTTGGAAGACCAACTAGTCCAAAGATACTTGATCCAAATTAGCCACACTGTCTGGGTGTCTTTATTGGGTCTGTGTTTGCTATTTTTTTTTTTTTTTTTTGGAGTGTACTTCACCTCTCTGAGATGGCAGGCATCCTCGGGTTGGGGAGGGGAGGGGCTCGAGTTTGTGATTCAGTTTGGAGCATGCTTAGGATATTTCAGAAGTATTATAGAATGTCTTCAGGAATTTTTTTTCCTTGTAAAACAATTTTGTTCAAACTGTTCGCCTCCATTTGCAACATCATGGTCTTTTACATCATAAATCTACTTTTTAGTTTATTTAGCAAATATTTTCAGAGCCCATTATCACTTCTGTCCAACTCTGGATAACTGCTATGTGATACTGAGTGTGGTTCAAGGGCAAGGATGTAACAAGCCTTTCTGGGCAGTGCAGACTGAGCTAACGCAGTGAAATGTGTGGCTGGGTTCTTCCATAAGTTGAGAGCATAGCAAGTTTGGGGTTAAAGTAAAGTACCAATTTTACCATGTAAATAAGAATATCCTCTTATTTATTTCTGTTTGATGGGAGTGACATGAGGTGATGATGAAGTCACCCGGGTTAAATCTCAAAGAGATTTCATATATTTAAAAAAATTCTCTTTGTATTTACATGTAGAGAAATTCACCCTCTCTTATTGTAGCCCACACCTTTAGTGAAAATAAAACTGGCAACTCAGTGTTTATCCCATTAGTATTCAATTATATTTCCCAGATAAACAGCTGGAGGCCATCTTTTCAGTGACAAATGTGTTTGATTTGACTTAATCACTACCACAAGGCACACCATTTACCAACATTTGCTGTAGTACAGTTTTAACAAGTACGGTGATCCACCCTAGGAGAGGAGAGAAAAAGAATACAAGACACCAAGAGACAGAGAGGAAAAGGCAAGCATGGAATTAGAAAGGTATCTGGGCCTCAAAGTGATTCCCACTTTTATCGAACCCATAACCTTGACACAGAGAAATGCACAAATCATAAGGGGACATGCAGTGCAATGAGCGATCACAATGTGAACATACCCATGTCCCAGCACCCAGGCCGAGAACTAGAATATACCAATAGTGCAGAACCATCCCTCCATACCCCTTGTATGCCTTACTCCCCCAAAGTGATCCATACCTTTCACGCTTTTGTTTATAGTTTTTAATTATAGTAGCCACTTGTCATTCTAGAAGTTTCTCAGCCAGCTCTTATGAGGACGTCCTTGGCATGCTTGCAGGCTAGGGTCTCCATGAGTCACACGCTAGGTGGGAGCACTGTGTCCTGAAGCTGAATTGTGGCTGGAAGGGGAGCTAAGCATTATGAGGAGGGGTACGAATCTATTGTCTTTCCCCCTCCGTGTGCTGGGAAGCCACAGTGCTCTTTCCTTCTGCTACTTCCCTCTTCAGAATGGACACAGGCAGACACCTGATCTACTTCACTGGGTTGCTGTGAACCTCTAATGACATAATGGATGTGAAAACACTTTGAGCAGGATAAAGTACTGTACCATTATTACATCCTTTACCTAATGGGATGGAGAGACATTGATAGCATAGGGAGTTATTTTGAACAAGAGGAAGACAAGTGCACGTGTATCCAAACCAAAAGAGGTACTGATTCTAATGGTTTTAAATGGCCCTAAATGTTTCTCCAAATCTGGACAAGTGCCATTAACTTAACTCTTTAGGGCATAACCTTAATAAGGCTGGAGTCATGTAGTGACCTCCATGTCTTAGATTTTTCAAGCTGCTGTCACAAACACACCATAAACGTGGTGGTTTATTTAAAAAAAAAAAAAAAGGAACTTATTTTTCACAGTTCTGGAGGCTGAGGAGTCCAAGATGGAAGCATTGGCAGATCTGGTGTCTGGTTAGAGCCTGCTTCCTGGTTCTTAGACACGCTCTTCTTATTATAATCTCGTCTTTGCTCTCCTGATCTAATCCCCTCCCAAAGGCCCTGCCTCCAAAACCCATTCCACTGGGGATTCAGTTTCAACATATGAATTCTGGGGGACCCGGTCAGTCTCTAACATCGCATATGATCTACTTGATTTTATTCCATTGCACGTATGTTCCTGTTTCCCCGATTGCATCCAATTCATCAGAAACGTGAACTGTTGATTATTAATGATGATTAATCTGATAGCTTATGATTATTTTATCAGAGTATTAACCAAAAAGATCAAGATCTATAACCTACTGATAGAGAACTACTTTTACACAAAAAGCAACATATTCTAGTATTTGTGATGTGAAATAATGGTCCTCTGGTGCTTTGGTTGGGCTTCTGGCAACTTTTGGAACATAGACCAGTGGCATATGGGCACTGTGTTAGGCCTTGGTGATAGAATGTGGAACAAAGCAGTTATGTCCCTTGCCAGGTGACGTTTCAAATTTCTCAACAAGTTTTTCTCATCTCATTTAGTTCCCTTCTTATTTTGTTGTGTTTTCATTTGTCTGTTTTTTTTTTTTTTTATGGCTTTCCATTCATGGGACATAGAGATCAGCTGTGGCCTGTCAAAAATAAGTTTTCTAAAATTCCCTTCTTTATTTTAATTTTTTTAAAGATTTTATTTATTTGAGAGAGAGACAGAGAGCATAAGCAGGGGAGGCACAGAGGGAGAGGCAGAAGGAGAACCAGACTCCCCTCCTGAGCAGGGAGCCCAACTCGGGGCTCAATCCCAGGACCCTGGGATCATGACCTGAGCCGAAGGCAGATGCTCAAACAACTGAGCCACCCAGGCGCCCCTCCCTTCTTTATTTTAGTGATTAGCTTCTTCTTTCTAGTCTAGGTAGTGAAATTCTTTCCCACTGGGTCTACAGTTTTGTTTCACTAGGTCTTTGATGCTGATGGTGATTATATTTATTTTGTGCGTGGGTGGTGGTGACTCTTATCCTTGACAGAAGGGAGAGATTCTTTGTCATGGTTTTTACTCATGGTTGGATATGTGCATTGCCTACTGGGGTTCACTTTGCACTGGGTGAGACATCCCTCTCACAGATTCAGTGAACACAGCTCCCAAGACCAACCTCCAATGTATGGCAAATTTACTCTAGGGAGGCTCTGTTAGCCAAGGTGGGACCTTTCCCTCCCACGACCTGTGGTTTACCACGTGTAGGAAGTGAAACCCTTCCTCCCAGAATATACTGCCCTGATCCCTAGCTCTTCAATGGCTCTTCCTGGGAACCTTCTTCCCCAAGGTTTTACCTTTTAGAATGCTTCGGGCCCCTGTGCTCCCATGAGCCGTTCTATCTAGTTATCTTCTGGGAGTGGTGGGTCTCAACTGAATGCTGAGAAGAGCCCCTGATTTGGGCTAGGGGAGGTAAAGTTTAGAGAACAAGGACTTACACTCTGATAGTCTAAAAAAAAAAAAAATCAGCATTCTTGCAAGAGAGAGGGTATCACTCAGGTTTTGGATAACACAGAGACCCTGTAGCAGAGAGCAAATGTGGAAGAAGGAAGGAAGGCCATATGTTTGTTTTCAGCCCCAGGGAGCCCTCGCTTGTGTTTTTTCTTCCATTCCCATATTCGTTTTCATAAAGGAAGATCTCCCCAATTCTGTGGAGAAATAGGTTGGCGACTGGTCCTGGTTTTTCACGGAGCTGTGAATTTTAATTTTTCTGTGTTTTTAAAGACATTTTAATTAAAAGTTGGGAAAGGCTCAGGGCTGCTAAGTAGATGATATTTAAAACTAGAAGCTGAATGCAGCCTATTACTGTTTAATGGTATAATCATATTTATCATTTTCTCCCTCAACCTGTCTTATTTTCTACTTAATGAAGTTGTTTTCTCTCATTACAAACATTATTTCCTTTAAATACCTGGAGCTTTTCTATTTCTATTTGAAGACAATCAGAAGGACACTTTTCCCACCAGTATAATATTGTTTCACAATTAAACCTATTTAACTAGATCAAATTTTCGTGTTTTGTTTTTCTTTCTATTCTTGATATATTTGAACGTCCAACTCTGCTTTGGACCTGAATGTTGCAGTGGGTGGGAGATGTCCTAGAGTCTCTTCCGTCTTCCTCAGCCCTACTTTTTGTTAGACTTTTTGTGTCTTGGAAACTGCACCTTCATGTTTTTCCTTCTTTCCCTCTTCTCTTTCCAAGTCCATATGGTAAGATGACACAGTACCATATTTAAATTACCTATGTAGGTAAGCTTCATCCTTTTAACGTGTGGTCAGGTGCCATAGGTTAAAGATTATACTTCGAAAGTTGTCTTTGCTCAGTGCTGTTAACCCCTTCTCTACTTGTTCTTATTCCCTAGAGATGTCTCCAGCCACCGTCCCCCCCGAGGATTCAGTAGTGTCCACGCGTGACGAGGTGCACCCTCACCAGCCTCGCCCCCACATCCAGGCTTGCATTTCCAGCTGTCTGGCTGACGTCTCCTCTCCGAGTCAAAGAGACATCTCACAGCTAAAGCCACCAAAGCAGAACTTCTGATTCTTCTCCTTTTCCCACCCAAATGCCCCTCTATTACATCTACCCCGTTCTCACCTCCACAAGTCCGATCTGCCAGTCATCTAGCTAAAAACTTCTAGGCTCTACCACCCTAGACTCTGCCTTTCCCTCTGTGCCTCCCCCCTGTTCGTGGTATTCAATCTACCAACAAATCCTGCCAGCTCTCATTTAAAAACACATCCTGAATACAGCACTGCTCACCACCGACATCTCTACTTCTTCTCTTTTCTTATTTCCACTCTGATTCTGCAGTCTGTTCTCCCCACAGCAGCCAGAATGACCCATCTAAAATGTAAACAAGATCATGTCTCCCCTCTGTTCCAACCCCCCCCCGGTAGCTCCTTATCTCACTCAGAATGAAATGCTTTGTCCTCTCTGTGGATGGCAAGGCCCTGTGTCATCTTGCTCATGGACTCCCTTTTTATCTCTTTATCCCTTATTGCTGTCTGCTTGGAACATTCTTCCACCAGATGTGCGCATGGTTCAGCCCCTCCTTTCAGGTCTGTTCAAACATCACTTTATCAGCAAAGTCTTTTCTAACCACCCTGTTAAAAGAACTCCCTCAACCACCCAATCCTTTGACCTCACTTTGTGTTTCTTTGGAGCACTTGACCTGTTATGTATTTATCAGTTCTTGTGTTTACTGTCTGTCTTCCCCATTATTTTGCTCCCTGCTATCTCTTCAGTGCTTAGTACAGTTCCAGGCACAGTCTGTATCTGATGAATCTATGAAGGAATAGATCCTAATACGTTAGATCGGCACTTTCCATTTCATCAAATACCTTTACTCTGGTTAGTGGTTTTCACACTTTTTTCCCTCTACAGCAGGTTCTCTGCAAACAAAGTCTTATGAAGCAGACTAATATTTGGAAACTGGTATAATTGGAGTGATTTGACTGCGAGAGCTGGAACAGGGAAGCACCCCTTTTACCCCTTCACCTTACCACGGCAGCCCTTGAGTAGGTAGGAAGACCACCGATATGGATCATCCCGCTCAATTCCTGTAAGTCCTGTGGGAGGCAGATACAGTTATCCCATTTCATAGACGGGCTGAATAACAAGATGGAATGAACTGGCTATGATAACATGGTGGGATGAATAAACCACATGGACGCAAAGTAGCAACTCGTCTGCTAACTCCAAATCCTGGTTCCTTCCCTCTCTACTTGCTGCTCATTCCTTCCCAATTAATTACCCTTTATTCTCGGCATCCTGTTTTCTTTCTGTGTCTTTCCTTCTGTTTACACTGTTTATAATGACATGATTTGGGCTTTACTTTTAGGGCCTTTTCTGGCCAGAGTCATGCGAATTCCTTCCATTTGTCCGCTGAGGTCCCTTTAATAGATCTAAGAAATGTTTTCCCACCTATTTCCTTAATTAAGATTTCAAGGTTACTTACCTTCCCTATTCCTCCAGGGACTCTTGTTATTCAGAGTTTGGATAATCTTGATCTATCTTTAGGGCCACCATTCCTTTTTTTTTTTTTTTTTTTTTTTTTTCCCCTTTAAAATAATAGGGTTTTTTTTTTAATTTTGTTTTTTTTTTTTTTTTTTTTTTACATGGAAAGTGTTATTTGCTTTTTAGGTTTACTGTTGTTTCTGTTTTTTTACTGTATTCATTATTATTTCCTAATCCACTCACAGAATCTATGAAAGATCACCTTCTCAAATAAGACAACTTTTCTAGCTCCTACAGTTGATTCCTTTGTCCAAAATTTGCAGCTTTTCTAAATCACTCATGTGATTTCTTCTGTAAATTCACTCTCTTAAAAGCTTTTCCACATTTCTTTTGGTAGTTTTGGCATCTAAGAGAAATCCATAGCCAGCATACGCTCTATTATCTTCTTGGATGCCCTGATAAGGAAAAATCTTAAATCTATCCACACGAGTGCAAAATTTAGAGACATAAAGATGTAAAAAGCTTGAGGTAGATAAACTGTAAACCTGAGACCATTTTACCTTCTAGAAACATGATTGGCCTCTTGACCATGAAGTTGTAGTTTTCTCCTCCAGATTTTTCCCCAACATTCTAGGCTAGAAATTTTTGCTACATTGGAAGAACTTTACAGTGGACACCCAGATACTGGCACTTAGATTCTACAATTAGCATTTTATTGTACTTGCTTTATTACTTATCTCTCCATCATCCAGATGAGTTTTTAAGTATCAGCAGCGACTGACTTTCAAAAGGTGGCAAAGTTCTTAAAGACTCTTTGAGCAAATTACTTCTCTCTGAACCTCATTTTCCCTGACTGTAGAATAAATGTTTGGGGTAGAGAATGGCTTTCTGTCTGTGCTTCGTGGAGCCCTCCAGGTCAATGGAGGGGCAGGAGGGCTGCTTCGTGGATGCAGCAAGGACAGTAGGAAGTGACGTGGATCATTCGAGCAGGCTCAGCCAGAACAGTTTGGCCTTTTTGTTTTACATTTTGGGTTTCCATGTGTTTGCAAAGGGGAATTATGCAGCTGAATCCATTTTAAAAACTCCTGAATAGCATGATTTCAAAACTCCTTTTCGACTCACAGAAAAGGTGGGTCTGGTCTTTCTAACCAGCTTATAAAATTTTAGAGAGGATAAATGAACAACCATCTTTGAGACCCCCCTATGGCTGGGCACTTGTCAGCCACTCTCAAATGTTATTGCATTTACTTCTCATAACAACCCTGTAAGACAGGGATTGTTAACCTTCCTCTACAGGTGCGAAGATCCAGGGTTAAGAGAGTTGACTTGTTCAAAGTTGCTTGGCCTGTAGTTGAAGAGACTGAGGGCAGAATGATGCACTGAGCATCCAGCTTATGGCAAGAAGACATTTACCTGTTGGTAGGGTTTGAACCCAATGGGCATCGCACAATGCTTCCTTGAAGGTGGGTCATGAAACTCCTAGTCAAAAGATCCGTATTGTTACCTCGGTAGGTTGTGAATACAAAATTCTCTTTTCAACCGCAAAGGCTGTTACAGAAAAATCCTAAAGTAGGAGAATCTGAGGCTGAGAATTCCAACTGTGAAAAAAATAGAGCAGGGATGAGAGGGGGCAGAGTCAGGGTCAAAGCAAACCTATGGAATCCCTTTGTAAAGGGATTTGTCATCTTTATTTTTGCTTTCTAGTATCCAGGTCATTTCCTGTGTTGGAGAACTCTCTCATTGAGTGTGATGTTGGAGGATCAGAGGAAGGGCTCTGCCTACATAAAATGGAGACCCTCTATCTCTTGGCCCCTTGGGGACTGTATTATAACATGCGACTTTTCCCCCATCTCTTTATTTATTTATATTAAGTTTTTTTGCTTTAATTCCAGTATAGTTAATACACAGTGTTATATTAGTTTCAAGTGTACAATATAGTGATTCAACAATTCTACACATTACTCAGTGCTCATCATGATAAGTATGCTCTTTAATCCCCATCACCTCTTTCACCCATTCCCCACCCACCTCTCCTCTACTGAGCATCAGTGTGTTCTCTATAGTTAAGAGTCTGTTTCTTGGTTTGCCTCTCTGTCTCTCTCATTTTCCTTTGCTCATTTGTTTTGTTTCTTAAATTCCACATATGAGTGAAATCATATGGTATTTGTCTTTCTCTGACTGACTGATTTCGCATAGCATTATACTCCCTAGCTCCACCCATGTTGTTGCAAATGGCAAGATTTCATTCTTTATTATGGTTGAATAATATATATTCGAGATTATATATATATCACATCTTTGTTCATGTATCGATGGACACTGAGACTGCTTCAATAGTTTGGCTATTGTAAGTAGTGCTGCTATAAACATAGGGGTGCATGTATCCCTTTGAATTAGTGCTTTTATGTTTTTTAGGTAAATACCCAGTAGTGGAATTACTGGATCATAGGGTAGTTCTATTTTTAACTTTTTGAGGAACCTCCATCCTGTTTTCCATAGTGACTGCATCAGTTTGCATTCCCACCAATGGTGCACAGGAGTTCCTTTTTCTCTGAAGCCTCACCAACACCTGTTGTTTCTTGGGCATAACGTGTGACTTCTACTCAGCCAATTGGATGCCCCCTCCTGGGTTTTTGCCTCTAGAAACAATTGAAACAGAAATAGGGATCAACTGGAATTTGTGCTTGGAAGCAGCTGTGGAAATGTTAACTGCAATGAGCTCAACTAGCAGTGGTGGTGTCCTGGTCACACCAACACCTGTTTCTTGATCCTCAAGTATATGATTTTCTTTCCATTCTGCTGGGTATGGTGGATGATACCACTGGTTCATCGTTACTGCGGTTAGTGGCATTGCTGTTCTCAGATGTGCAAGTAAGGAGAATGTCCATCCATCTGCTCTGTGTTATACTTTGTCTTCTCCTGTGAAAGTGGCACATTTTTAGTCTACAGTCTCACCAGGACCTTTGTATTAGTCAGGTGGGGTTAGTTTATGCTGTAATAACAAACCGAAATCCCAGAGGCCCCAAACAGCAAAGGTGAATTGTTCCCTTACCGTATGACTGTGCCCTGTTTGTATAATCAGGCAAGGGGGCAGGCTGATGGAGTGGTTACCGTCTTGAATACTGCAGGTTACTCTGGCAGAAGGAAAGGGGGCCTGGGCGGACTGTCACCAGAAATTAAATGCTCAGCCTGAAATTGACATACCTCACAGTCTACTGTGTGTCTACTCCCAGTCCATGAGTCAAAACTAGTCACACGGCTAGACTCAAATAAAAGGGATCCAAGAAGTGTAACCCTACCACGTATTATGAAACACAACCATTATGGAAACAGCATCTTCAGCTTCTGGTCCTATGTCCTCTCTTTCTAGGGGTTAAAAATGTATCCACGTGGCCTGGTTGGGCAGTTCCCCTGTCAGACTCTTCATTATTCTCTTTTCCACGCACTTCTCCAAAGGAAAACTTGGACAAAGTTTCTCCCTGCTTCTCCTGTCAAAATTACAACCCAAATCTCCTACACAACTATGTGGCAACTTGTGTATAGCTTACATCCAGTGAACTAGTTCCAGAAATTGCAAGGCTCTGAATTCCAGTTTGGACTCATTTGGAAGAGCTGCTACCAGCCTGTGCACCCAAATGTGCCCAGGAGGTGTGCACTGCACATATGTGTGAGCCAGATGTCAGCGACTGTCTTGTTTCTTGGTCTCTTAGATGGACTGATTTTCCCACCTCACTCCAGTCGCAGAATTTCAAGTTCTTCCCAAACAATCTAGCCTTTCAGAAGTTTAGGAAGTGATACAGATGTTGATGAAGATTTTCTAGGAGGAACGGGGGAAGGGATGTTATAATGGTATCTAGCCACACACCACAATTTGGTCTCCTTTTCACATCTGGCAGATCCTACAGAGAGATCTGACCTTTCCAAGCTCCCTTGAGTCCAGGGGATCCCATGTGACTTGTTTATGCCCGTGGAATCTGGATGAAAATGATGTGTATCATTTCTGAGTATGAGTTTTAAAGAAGTGGGTGTGCCTTCTCCAACGTCTTATTCTCTTCCCACCAGCTGGAAGCAAAAAACTCAAAGGCCTTAGGGGGTGACAGACCCACATGGTAAAGGAGCCTGAGTCCCTGAATCACCACCATGTGGAGAATAGCTATTCACTGATTAGGAGCATCTGTCTTAGAATTTTCTGTAAAGTGAGAAATTATGTTCAACACTGAACTTTTGGGGTTTGTTTGTCTCACCAGCTAACATTACCCTAACCAACATAGGAGTTTATAATACGTGCAACTCAGCCAATAATCTAAGAATCCCTCTTAGACACTTTTCTTCCCTAAAGTTCATCTCTGGCCAAGCTACTAATGTCCTCCCATCCCCATTCTTTCCCAAATAATGCACAGTTTTGCTAGTTTCTATTCTTTTCCCCAGGATTATGACCCTCTAATCCAAATTTTACTTTGCCAACCACTCTATTAAGCAGAGCTGTTCTATCACAGTTCCTGACCCTGAACTGCATTCCCATACTCAGGATAGAAGTCAGTAAATCTCCATTCTAATTCCTTGAACTTACCTTTTGAATTTTAAACTGTATTCTCAAAGCATCATCAACTATTTCTTCCTAACACATGGTCTGCTGATCCCAAGGGGACTCCTGGTGAACATTTCATGTTCTCCTTGTTCCGTATGCATTCACTAAGATGGAAAAGCCCTGGGGGGCAACAGGGAACTAAGAGACTTGGGGTCTAAGCCTAGCTCAACCTCTTCACAGCTGTGTGGCTCTGGGTAGATTGTTTCACTTCTCTGGATGTCAGCTTACAAGCTTAGGCCAAGAGGGTCTGTGGAAAAAACAACAGAAGTTTTGCCATTCCTAGTTCTATGCTTGAGGGTGTGGAGGGCACTAGATTTTCTACCATTCTGCTTTCCGAAAAACACAAATGAACCTAACTCTGGACAGAAACCCAAAGGGCTGACTCAGAGAATGCTATTATTCTGATGCACATCAGCTTCTTTGCTTTAAGGGAAATTTGTTTTATTTATTTTCAAGCGTCAGTTGGCTTTTTCAGGTGTCTTGGAAAAGCAAAACTATAAACCTTGTCTTTATTCCATCTCTCTCTCTCTCTCTCTCTCTCTCACACACACACACACACACACACACCATAATCCTATTAGCCCTCAGTATGGAAAAGGCAGGTTGGCTCCTTTGAAGCTTGTATTGATTTAGACATGCTTTTGCTGAGTGCCTAATACTGATTACTGATACTGAATGGGACTTTCTGAGATAATAGGATGAATAAAATTGAACAAAAATTGTGAGGAAAGAAAACTCTTTGGGAAGTTTTAAAGGAAAAAGTTGCTCTCTCATTTGGGCCATGTGCTCTTGCCAATGGGGGTCACTGTGGGGGCATAATATTAAAGACACTGGAGAGACAGAGCCTCCTGAGCATGGCTGGCATCAGAGACACCCACAGCTAAAACCTCATTTCACAGCTTGATAAGAATTAAACATAAAAGACTCTTCCTGCTCCACAGAAATGGAAATATCTGCTGTTTTGAGTTGAGAAGTGCTACCTTGAGTAATTGAATTACTAGCTTCCAGCCCTACCTTGCTTCTGAATAATGGTCCATGGATTTGGAAGCATTTTGCTCGTCATAAAAGGTAATTGCTCATTATATCTCAGAGAATTTGCAAAAGCATCTGCCTGGAGTCTCAAAGCCTTGTCAACACCATCTCAGGAAGACCCTTCACCCCTGGAATTATTTTGACTCTGTGTGGAGTCGTTGACTCCAGTATTTAGTCTGCTGTGTGATCCTGGAGGAGGAACTCTGAAAACCATATTTGGCTCTGTTAGGCTCTGCCAAAGGTGGGCTGCTGGGGGACTGCAAAGGGGAGGAGGAAGTAGAGAATTGGTCCTTCCTGTCTGCTTTTTGTGGACTTCCTGTCTGCTCCCTGTGGACTTCCGTTCTTGTTAGCCGCCGCCCCCCCCCCCACGGCCCCAACAGCGGTGGTTTCCTCCAGTAGAAGTGGGTGAATCCGTTTTGCAGCTCCTCCAGCTCTTGTAGATGAGCTTCATTATGCCCCCTCAGAAGCACCAGCATCAGCTCGCCATTCTCCCCTCTGCAGGGGTTTGGAGCCCCCATGGCTACTCCTCTAAGTTCTCTTAAGTTTAAATAATTCCAGTCTCTCCTCTTTGTTCCTCCAGCCCTAGAGGTGGTAGGTGCTTCCTGTAGTTGCTACCTCTGTCATAACTTCCAGTTACCTAGTTAAGAACTCTATACCTAGTCAACACCTTCTTTGTATTTAATTCTCTGTGTTGAAATAACTTTGGTGGTTTTTGATTCCTGACTGAACTCTGATTCACTGCTATATTAAGAGGCTGATTTTTAAGTTTCTGATTTTTTTCTGTGCATTTATACACACGCATACACAAATGTATTATATGTTTAATCATAAGTACATGACTTTATTTTTACAAAAGTGGCATTACATTTTTTTTGCCCACAGTTTCACAACTTGCTCTTTTCACCTGTTTTTAAATATGAAGAGATAAGAAATAATAGTAAGAAATAAGGAATAACATATTCTGAAGAACTTTCCATGTCCATACATATGAAGCTTCTTTATAATTTTTCATGTCTGCATAGTGTTTCATAATTTCTTTATTTTTCAAAACTATTTGATTCCTTTATAATTAATGTATAGTGTTACAATAGATTCAGTTGTACAATATAGTGATTCAACAATTCTGTATATTAGTGCTCATCATGATAAGTGTACTCTTAACCCCCATCACCTATTTCACCCATTACCCCACCCACCTCCTCTCTGGTAACCATCAGTTTGTTCTCTGTTTTAAAGAGTCCATTCATAATTTCTTTAATGATGACCATTCATACACCTTCTGGTTATTTCTAATTTTTTGCAATTATAGAAAAATGTTTTGGTGAATATACTTACAAACACACACAGGTAATTCTTTAGTACATGTTTTAGCATATATCTTTAAGATAGACTCCTAGTGTTGAAACAACTTAAATAACATGCATTCAATGCCTTCAAAACAGTCTTCACCATCAGACATTACCACCAACAACGTATGGTTGTGCCCAAAGTCAAAAATCCATTCTTTCCTTTCTGCCTTCTGTTGTAGGGGAAAACTTCAGTTCAGTTGTTTTTGTTTTTGTTTTTTTGTTTTTTCCCTACTCACACAAACACTTTACTTCTGACATTTCTGGTCACAAAATGTGTGGAGGTTTTCCTCTGTGACACCAACTGGGTGTCCACCAATTTAACTCAATTCTGAAACTCTCTACCTGGAGATAGCATCAGCTCCCAAAGGTTAAGGATACAGTTCACAAGACTGTCCCTCCATCCCTCCCACACACACACACGTATTTCAGATGTCGGTTGCAAGCCTAGACTGTGTTTTGGACCAACCAGCTATAGATTGGAGGTTCCAATGACTCCCTCCTTGGGTTCAATTAATTTGCTAAAGTGGCTCACAGAACTCAGGGAAACACTTAGGTATGGTTATCAGTTTACTAAGGGAGATGATAAAGGATACAGATATACAGCCAGATGAAGAGATACAGGCAAAGTCTGGGAGAGTCCTGAGTACAGAAGCTTTTATCCCCATGGAGCTGGAGTGTGCCACCCTCCCTGCATGGATGTGTTCAATCACCTGGATGTTCTCTGAACCCCCTGCTACTGGGATTTTAAGAGGCTTTCTCAGATAGGCATGATCAATTATTAATTCAACTTCCAGCCCATCTCCGCTCTTTCTGGAGAATGAGGGGTGGAGCTGAAAATTCTAAGCTTCTAATCATAGCTTGGTCTTTCTAGTGACCAGTCCCCAACCAGGAGCCAGCCAGGAGCCCACCCAGAATCGCCTCATTAGAGCAAAAGATATTTCTAGTACTCTTATCACTTAGGAATTTACAAGGGTTTTAGGAGTTTTGTGCCAAGAACTGGGGGCAGTGCCCAACATAGATATTTTCTATTATCTACAGTGATCGTATGCTTTCTCTTTTTTATGAATTCCTAAAAGTCTTTGGTCTGCTGATGGCACACTTTCTTATATTCCAGCAATAATGTTGATTTTCTATTTCTTCCTGTGTAGAGGAGTGACCAAAGCATGTGCTCAACTGCCATCTTGATCCAATTTTCCCAAATATCACTTTTCTCCAGTGGCCTTGATATTCTCCTTCCAGCAAATCTTAAAACAGTCTGTTGCCAATTATCTTTCTTCCAGGGCAATCTTGAAAATGTTTTGGATTTTTCTCACACACATAAAATAATTTGAACATTTTTCTCTAGATGAGTGAGTTTCTCTCTCTTTGAATAATGAACCCTTACAAGGAGTATTAGGGAGGAGACTTATGGCCAAGAATTAATAGTAACTATAATAAAAAAAAATAGCCAACATTTGTTGAGCACTTATTATATGCTTCACATCATATTAAGTGCTTTTACATTGAATATGTAATTTAATACTTAAAGCAATTTTATTTTATAGATGTGAAAACTGAGGTTTAGAGAAGTTAAATCATTTGCCAAAATCACACAGCGAGTTCATGTCAGAACCAGTGTAAATCCAAACACTCAGACTCTCTCTTTTTTTTTTTTTTACTAGTAAGTCATAAGTATTCATCAATACACATTTAGTTGGCCCTTGAACAATGCAGGGGTTAATGGCGCTGACCCCCCACACAGTAAAAGAATCTGCATATAACTTTTGACTCTCCTAAAACTTAACTACTAATAGCCTACTGTTGACCAGAAGCCTTACCAATAGGATTGTGTGTTATATGTATTATATATTGTGTCAGGGAAAAAAATTGATTTACAGTATTGTACTGTATTTATTGAAAAAAATCCACATACACATGGACCCATGCAGTTCAAATTCGTGTTGTTCAATGGTCAGCGATATATTAATTGAACACTTAATGTGGTAGCCAGCCTCAAAGATGTCCTTCTTGTGTTCACCAGGAGACTGTAGTCTCTGTCCTGCTGTGAATAGGACTAACCTACATGACCAAGAGGATAGCATAGAAATAAGTGTGTGACAGTCTCATGAGGGACCTTAAACCAGAACCAGTCAGTGGAGCTGCTCCCAAATTCCTGGCATACAGAAACTGTAGGAGATAATTCATGTCTCTTGTCATGTTATGCCACAACCTCTGGAATAATTTGTTACACAGCAATAGATAGATAGCTGTTATGTTTGTATGTGTCAGGCATTATCCTGGATGTTGGGATATAGAAGTCAATAGTACAGAGAAGGTTCTTGCTGTCATGATACTTAAAGTTCTCTGCAGGAAAAGGGTAATAATCCAATTGTGATGGTTAATTTCATGTGTTAACATGGCTGGGCATGGCGTGCCTGGATTAGATATGATTTCTGTGTGTGTCTGTGAAGGTGTTTCTGGATGCGATTAGAATGTGAACTGGTGGACTCAGGAAGGTAGATCTGCCTTCCTCAGTGTGGGTGGGCATCATCCAATCCGTCGAGGGCCTGAACAGAGCAAAAGGCAGAGGGAAGAGGAATCTATCCCTTCTTTCTCCCTCACTCTTAGAACTGGGACATCTCACTTCATCTTCTGTTCTCAGGCTGGGATTTACATCATTGGCTCCCCTGGTTCTTAGGCCTTAGACTTGGACTGAATTATACCACTAGCTTTCCTGGGTCTCTAGTTTGCAGATGACATATTGCTGGAATTCTCAGCCTCTGTAATCACATGAGTCGGTCCCTCATAATAAACCTATATCTCTGTCTCTATCTATATGGCCAACTATCTGTCTGTCAGTCATCTATATCTTCTATTGGTTCTGTTTCTCTGGAGAACGCTAATACACCAATAAATAAATAAAGGATAAATAATTAAGTAAATCCAATAAAGAATGATCTAAGAACAATATTTAAGCTTTTTGCAAATATTTCAAGTTGAGTGAGCTGGTGAAGTAATTTAATTTGGGTGGGTGATGGAAATACTCACCAAGGTGGTAATGTTTAGTTTGGGGTCAGCAAGTTAATGGAGGAGCCAAGAAGGTGGAGAACATCTAGGGATAGAGAATGACTAGTGAAAAGACCCAGGTGAAAGAAGGAGCTAGGCCAGTGGGGTTCATCAGTAGAGACTGAGGAGGGCCGTGTGGAAATGAGATCCGGGAAGAGACAGAGGCAGGTCACAAAGGGCCTGTGGCGTTGTTGGAAGTTTGGATTTTTTTAAATTGAAGTATAATGAAAGTACAATATTATATTAGTTTTAGGTGTACAAGATATTGATTGGACAATTCTATACATTACTCAGTGCTCACCTCGATAAGTGTAATGTCCATCGGACACCAAACAACCTCATTAAGGTGTTATTGATTATTGATTATATTCCCTATGCTGTGCCTTTTATCTCTGTGATTTATTTATTTTATAAGTGAAAGTTTGTACCTCTTCATCCCCTTTATCTATTGTGTCCATTTCCCCACCTACATCCCCTCTGGCAACCACTAGTTTGTATTCTGTATTTAAGAGTCTTTTTTAAAAAATTTTATTTACTTTTGATAGAGAGAGAGAGAGAGAGAGAATGACAGAGAGAGAGAGCATGAGAGGGGGGAGGGGCAGAGGGAGAAGCAGACTCCCCGCCGAGCAGGGAGCCCGACGCGGGACTCGATCCCGGGACTCCGGGATCATGACCCGAGCCGAAGGCAGTCACTTAACCAACTGAGCCACCCAGGGGCTCTTTTTGTTTTGTTTTGTTTTGCTTGTTTGTTCATTTGGTTTTTATTTTATTTATTTATTTATTTATTTTTTAGATTCCACATGTAAGTGAAATCATATGGTATTTGTCTTTCTCTGATGGACTTACTTTCACTCTCCAGCTCCATTCGTGTTGTTGTAAATGGTGAGATTTCCTTCTTTTTTTATGGCCAAGCAATATTCCACCATATATATCACATCTTCTTTATCCATTCATCTATGGATGGACACTTGACTTGCTTCCATGTTTGGCTATTGTAAATAATGTTGCAAAAATAAAGGGGTGCATACTCCTTTTCACATTAGTGTTTTCATTTTCTTTGGGTAAATACTCAGTAGTGGAATTACTGGATCAAATGGTATTTCTATTTTTAATTGTTTGAGGAATCTCCATACCATTTTCCACAGTGATTGTACCAATTTGCATTCCCACCAACAGGGCACAAGGGTTCCCTATTCTAGGAGTTTGGGTTTTATTATATATACAGTAAGGAGCTGTTGAAGCAAGTAAGTGGTACAGTGAGAATTAATTATTAAAATAAAATTCTGACTCTAGTATGGAGAATGGATTGCAGGTAGGGAAAATGTGCATGGATATTATGCTGATGGACGGAGAGGGTAAGATAAAGAGAGAACAATTGAGGATTTAGAGGAACAATGGACTCTTGATTTGAGCGGTTGGGTAGATGACACTACCATTTACAGATGGGAAAAGTGGGGAGGAGCGGGCTGGTGGGAGTCAAGAGTTTCACTTGGAGGATCATGTTAATTTTGAGATACCAGTTTGGCCACCAAGTGAAGGTCTGGGGTTTCTAGAAGTCAGGGCTGGAACCTGATTCCAGAGGTGCTATTCTTAACCTATAGGCTATGAATTGCACAGGGGCTAAAAGGGGGTATTGAGGTCATGTCAGAGAGCAGCTTCTATTCATGAATAGACAAAACGGAGTCAGGGTGTTGGTAAGTGATTTGCTTAAAGTCATACCTGGCCCAGTACTGACACTTGCATTTAATGGTTGTCTTACATGTCTCTGGGGGAAAAGCAACTTGTCTATTTAACTCAAGTGCCCAGAACTTCTACGAGCAGAGTATGGCTGCAATGTTAGAATTTTAATGAAGGCAATCCTTAAGCAGGAGATGTGATTACAGTCCTCAAACTATTCAGAAGGGACATAGAACTCTAAGGTACAGTTGTATGAGGTGCATAACTCAACAAACATATGAGCCAGGCTACCCAGCCCCTCCCTTTGTCCCTTGGTTCTCGTCTTTCTTTTCTCATTCTTATTTTTCTGCAAGTACATACCCAGTCAGGGCACTGTAGGCATTGTGGATACAACTGTAGCTACTATTCTTACATTTCAGCCTGGGGCCTACCTCCTGGCTATGGGGTCATGAACTTGAGGGCATGGACTCAGTGTTGCCTTTTTTTTTTTTTAATTGTGGCAAAATACACATAACATATACTTCACCATCTTTGCAATTTAAAGTGTATACGCAGCCACATTCAGTACATTGAATGTCATGTCAATGTCATGCAACTATCACCCCTATCTAGTTTGAAAGCATTTCCATCAATCACCCTTGAAGGAGACCTCGGGCCTAGTAAGAAGTCATGTCCCATTTCTCTCTTGTCCCAGCCCCTGGCAACCACTAACTTCATTTCCAGTTATATAGATTTACCTGTTTTAGATATTTCACATAAATGTGGCCTTGTGTGTTTGGCTTCTTTCACTTAGTATAATGTTTCCAAGGTTCATCTATGTTGTAGTATATATCAGTATATCATTCCTTTTCATGGCTGAGTGATACTCCATTGTTTGGATATGCCACATTTTGTTTATCTATGCATCAGTTAATAGACATTTGGGTTGTTTCCACCTTTTGGCTACAGCAAGTAAGTGCTGCTATGAACACGCATGTACCAGTTTTTGTTTGACTACATGTTTTCAGTTCTTTTGGGTATATACCTAGGAGTGGAATTGCTGGGTAATGCAGTCATGCTGTTGACCTTATTGAAGAGCCACAAAACTGTTTCCACAGTGTTACATTGTTACATTTTTGGGCTTCCTGGCAATGCCTAGCTCAGTCTAGGATACAGTATTTGAAATGTGACTCTCTTAAGGCATGTATTTGCTTGATATTTCTCTCTCTCTCTCTGCCTGTATGTTCCAGACATAATGAAATAGCTGAGTTATAAATCTTTGAAAATTGGGTTTTATGATGAAGAATGATCATAAGTTTGGTGGTGCTTTCTGGCTCTTAAGTCATTCTGATAATAATGTTTAATTTGAAAAAAAATAATGTTTAATTTGAAATTTAGACCAAATATTTTAAAAAGGAAGAAAAGTCACTAATAATTCTACCAGCCTGGTTATGGTAACAATTTTCAGTTTTAAATTCTATTCCAGTAGGTCTCTATGCATATATTTTATATACTTATAATCAGAGTGTATACATAAATGTAAATTCTGTGTTTCTTAATTAATGCCTTACTAGAAAATTTCTATAATGTGACATGTTCTTCATAATTATATTTCTTTTTTTCTTTTTTGGAGAGAGAGAGAACATGTGTGCAAACTGGGGGAGAGGCAGAGAGAGAGGGAGAGAGAGAATCCCGAATCCCAAGCAGGGTCCACGTGCAGCACAGAGCCTGACGCTGGACTCAAACTCAAGACCCTGAGATCATGACTTGAGCTGAAATCAAGAGTCCAACACTTAACTGATGGATCCACCCAGGTGCCCCCAAGCTGATCTCTCATACCTTACTTAGCTATTCAATTATGACTAGGTATTTAGATTATTTGCAATTTCCCAATATTGGGACGTTATTCTGAGACCCTTATTCTAATGCATGTAGCTTTTTGTTTCTTATTTCTTGAGAACAAATCCTTTGAGTGGAGTTACTGGATGAAGAGGTGTATTTATTTGTATTACTCCTTATGCACAGCACTGTGTTGCTCGAGTAGTTAGTTGTACCAATGTAAAATGCTGTCAGGAAATGCTTGAATGTTCTTGTTTCAACATGATTTCACTACAACAGATCTCTTTCTTTCCTTCCTTTCAATTCTATAGTGATAAAATGGCACTTTGTTGTTGCTTTGATGACCATTTCCTTTATCTTGCCACTGCTTCAGAAATGTTCTTTATTTCCAGGCTAGAAGTATGAGAAATTGACAAACTAATGGCAGGCAGAAGATTAGCGGGGTTCACACAAACTGGACAGGTTCTAAGAGGCTTCAAGGACCAGTTCTCATCCCAGAGGCTAGTGAATCCGAGACCCTGTTGGCGGATGACCTATCCTGGGGTCCTCTCCAGAGCCAGGTCTCATGGGCCCCGCCATGACCCTTTGGCAAAAAAGAGGAAATAGGAGAGACTGGGCTTCTTATTTCTTTCAATACCTATTTTCATGAGGTTTGAAGCAGTGCTTTGTTGTTGTTTAAACTGGTTCTTTTGTTCAGCCTGAAACATTCCTCTTTGCAGAAGTGAAGGACCATGAGGCCAATGGTAAATTAGATGTGTGGGATCCTTGTTCCCGGACTGGCAGGATTGGGTGGCGGGTGACTAACCCCAGCAGCTGCCATGGGTGTGGATTAGCCGGCACCCTCCCAACCCCCACCCCCTCCCCAGGGCAAGGAGCAGTTCCCAGGACTGGGTGGAGGGTTGGGTGGAGGGTCCCCACGCTGGCCTTGTTTGATTCTAGCTGGGAGTGTGGAGGGGCCGGGGCTCACCTTCTGCATTAGAAAGGCTCCCTTCTCCTTTGCCAGATGCAATATAATGCAATCTAGCCCCCACACCAATTCTTTCTTTTTTATTGTCTAAATGATACATATCAAAATAATTACCATCTTAACCATTTTTAGGGGTACACTTTGGTGGTACGAAATATATTTGCATTGTTGTACGGCTACCACCACCATCCACCCGCACAACTCTTTCCATTTTGTGAAACTCAAACTCTGTACCCATTAAACAGGAACTCCCCGGTCTCCCTCCCTCTGCCCCTGGCACCCATCCTGGTGTCCTCTGTCTCTATGAATGTGACTATTCTAAGCACTTCCTGTGAGTGGAATCATACAGTATTATGTCTTTTTGTGACTGGCTTATTCCACTGAGTGTAATGACCTCAGGTTCATCCACACTGTAGCAGGTGCCGGAATGTCCTTCCTTTTTAAGGCTGAATAATATTCCATTGTATGTGGGTATCACTTTCTCTTCATCCATTCACCTGTCATGGACACAGGGGGTTGCTTCTGCCTTTTGGCTACTGAGAATAATGCCATTGTGAACACAGGGGTACATGTATCTCATTGAGTCCTTGCTCTTCATTCTTTTGGGCATATACCCAGAAGTGGAATTGCTGGGTCCGATGGCAATTCTATTTTTATTTTTGGAGGGACTCCATGCTGTTTTTCCATAGCAGCTGCAGCATTTACATTTCCACCAGCAATGCACAAGTAACTGGCCTGTCAGTTCTGAGTTACTGAGATTATGTAAACGTGAAAGAGGCTGACTTTGCCAGGTAGCCTCTCCGGATTAGACAGGAGATACTAGGGGAGCAGCCAGGTCAACTGGGCCAGACTGGCTCTCTG
Source organism: Callorhinus ursinus (assembly GCF_003265705.2). NCBI lineage: Eukaryota > Metazoa > Chordata > Mammalia > Carnivora > Otariidae > Callorhinus > Callorhinus ursinus. The sequence continues at coordinate 5,376,724 of NW_027397117.1, read as the reverse complement.
TCTCTACAAAATGCTGGAGCAGTGGCACACCCAGGACAATGTTGTCTCTAATTCTGACACCTGCAGCCACTCCTGGGAGTCCAGAAGTTTCTATTCTTTAATAACATGATTATAGCTTTTTAACGTTTTAATTTAATGTAGCAGCCAGGTTTATAAGCTTACTTTAGACTGTGAAGAATGAGACCTCTTTTTATTTGTCTTAAAACTGTTACAGCCTTCCAGGGGTACTCCAAATTCTGGTGGTTGCCAAAAACGTGTTCTCAATGGTTATACATCTAAAGAGATTATAAGAATAGTGTTGTCCCACTGCTTCTTCTTCCTAGATATAATGTTCTCAAAGTATGCTCCTTAAAACACTAATTCTTCAGGGTATTTGTGGACGGTACATGGAAAAAGATTTGGATTTTAGATAGATTTCTGTCTAACTATATGAGTGATCATGTGACTTTCAAAAGAGGGCTCTACTTGGTACCAGCTCTCACACTGTTTTACCTTGGGATCCTTATTTTTTGGGGGGGTGTCATCGCAAGGTACTAGTATTTCACAGGACATATTTTGAGACACACTTTTCTAGGTAGACAAAGCCTCATATTTTTATTTTTCCCTTATATGGCAATTCCTGTATTCCACGGGGATGCAACGTGACTGTTTTAGAGTCAGGCAGAATCAGGTCCAAATCCTGCCTCCTCTTTATGTTAACTACATGCAGTAAGCCTCTGTGTCCTCCTTTGTAAAATGGGGAACATTTTAAGCTCTTCACAGAATAAAGTGTGATAAGGAACATGGATCATCTTCTTCTTCCAATCATTTTGCCAGCTGAGTTGTTGGTCCTCTTAGTTTGCAACCTACGTATACCATTGGAAGGTAACGCTTTTTGGTTGTTGTTGAAGATGCTATGTTCTTTTCCCGGGGTGTGACAAGTTCTTTCAAGCCTATTATCTGGGTTTGGGTCATTTTTTTGCCAGATGCTGTTGTGACGCAACTCATAAGCCTGAGGAATCACATCCACGAGGTCAGCCATCTGGTCTGACACACCACTAGTACGATAGAAGGCCATCCCATACGTTCATCAACGTGTTGTGGAAACTCACAGAAGTCCATTCCTTTGCCTCCCCATCAATTACTTCTAGCTCTTGTCTGACATTGACCCATGAGGTCTGATTCTTGTACTTGTTCTGAGGATCTTTGGTGTCTCCTGATGTGTAGACCCAGTATCTGATCTCCCCTCCACCTCCCCTTTGCAGCCTCCCATCCCCAAATGGTGTCATTGACTATGTTCCCGGTTTCTCTCACTTTCTTTCTGTGCTCACCTGGAACCTGTGCATTTTTCAGCTCCACTGGCCCTGTCTCAATGCTGACAGCTCATGGAGACCTGGCCTCCCTATGTGGATAAGCTAAGACATACTCTTCAACGCCTTGCATTTTAGTTGTTCACTTTTCTTTCTACTTTTGTGCCTTTGTGAGCTCTCTTGCATTCATTCAGCCAAATTTACTGCATGCTTTATGGGGCAGATCCAAAGATGGCCGCCCACAGTTTCTGCTCTCTCTCCACTTCATGGTTCTCCTTCCAACCAGGAGTGGAGAGTTGCTCTCCTTCCATCTCAACTGACTTGTGACCTGTTCTGACCAACAGAAAGCAATAGAAGTGATGCTGGGTAGGTGCTGGACCTAGATCTTGAGAAGCTTGGTAGCTTCTGCTTTTGCTCTCTCTTGGAAGTTTCAATAAAGAAGCTTGGGGCAGACTAATGGATGTCGGGAAGTCAGAGAGAGGTTGTATGGAGGAAAATCAAGATGCTCCAGACGTGTGAATGGACCACCCAGAATGTTTTAGCACTGGCCCAGATCTCGGTGGGGGTGGGGAGGGGGAGGGAGGGAAGCAGCCTCATCAGTGACCATTCAGAGGGAACAAACCTGCTCAGCAGAGCCCAGCCAACCACAGAATTGGGAGAAATAATAAATCATCATTGCATTAAGCCAGGGGCTGGCAAACTTTCTGTAAAGGATCAGATGGTAAGCAGTTTAGGTTTGGAAGGAGGGCCTCATAGTCTCTGTTGCAACCAGTCAATTTTGCCACTGCTGCCAAAGCAGCTGTGGACAATATGTAAATAAACAGGCATGGCCGTGCTCCCATAAAACTTTATTTAGAAGAAGAGCTGGCCGACTGGATTTGCCTGTAGACCACAATTTGCTGGCCTTTGTGTTAAGCCACTAAGTTTTGGAGTGGCTTTACAAACATGATAGATAACCAGAGCAGCCTATTCATATGCTCCAGGCACTGGGGCTGTTGCTGAAACACAACTGTCAGAATGACAAACCCATTCCTGCCTTCAGGGAGCTGCAGATTGTCCTAGTTTTATGGAAAAAGAGATCAGAGCCAATAACTCCTGTCCAAATAACCTCCAAGCCTTAAATCCAATTGGTAAGAATTCAGTAACATGGACAGCTTTGAAGGAATGAGCGGGCATGGGAGCCGGGGTCCGTGCTGGTTACTGCTGCTGAGTAGTGGACCACTCCAAAACTTGGTGGCATGACACAACCATTGTATTATGGTTATGGAATCTGTGGGTCAGGAATTAGAGAGGAATGGTTTGTCTCTGATCCATGGTGTCTCTGTTTCAGCTGGGAAGACTCAATGGCTGGGGGTGATTTGTCATCTGGAGGCTAGCATTATATAAGGGCATCTTCAGCAGGTGTCTGGTGGGTGATGCTGGCTGGTGGCTGGGTTCTCTGCAGGGACTTTGCCCTGGACCACTTTCTGGTATCCTGGGCTTCCTCAGTCAGGGTGGCCTGAGGTGGTTTAGGAACCAAAAGTGAGCATAGCATCCCAGTGAGCAAAGTAGAAGCCTTAAAAGTGATATAGCGGCAGTGTTTTTTTTTTTTTCTTCCAATGTTTTCTACTAGTTCCATCACTAAGACCAGCCCAGATTCAGGGGAAAGAAGCACAGATAATGCTTCTCGATGGGAAGAGTATCAAAGAATTCACAGCTATGTTTACACGTCAGTACCTGATATCGGTATATAAAGAGGATTGAGCGATTCAATTTTGAATAGACCTGTGAGTTCTGAACATCTCTTGTCAAGGCTGATCCAAGTTCATGATGATTTGCTCATTATGGCTTCAGAAAATAAATCACACGAGGACATTATGCTCTCTGATGTTGTCATGGTTCTCACGGGATAAGGCCCGAGTTTTTTGCCTTTTTCATAGCAGCTCAGTACAGTGATGGAGAACATCTAGTCCTAAGCTACTGTCCCATCTCTGCCATTTGCTTGCTGTGTGGCCTTGGGCCAATTTCTTAACATTTTGAGGTTTTCGTTGCCTCACTTAAAAAATGGAGATAAAAATATTATACTTTCAAGAATTGCTGCAAAATTCCAATGAGACAAATCATGTAACCAGCAGCTGGTAGGTGCCCAATAAATAATATTATCTTAAAGTAGATTATTTGATGAATTTTGGGCATTTAGTAAGTCTTAAGGATAAGAGCAGTGGTAAAATAATATAGAAAAGAGCTAAAATAAAAGTTAAAAAAAAATCACTGAAAAATCCACTGATCCTGAAAGCAATTTTAGTTTTGGTAAATATAATTTTAAATCTCAAGAGGTCTCAATACTACCTTTACACTTAGAGACATAAAATTATACACATACACATATGCATAAACACACACACAAACGTATATCCACACACACAATTTCACATGAATGGCCTAATATTTATGGCATCTTATAACTTTTAAAATATATATAAATTCTTCAATTTATTTAAACAAAACAAAACAATTCACTAATTTCTTCCACCACCCCCCACCTCTGGCAAACTACCAATCTGTTCTCTTTATCTATGAGCTTTTTTTTCTTATAACCTTTTTTCTTTTTTTTTTTTAACAACCTTTTAAAAAAATCAACACTGTATCATGAATATCTTCTTGGAAAAATGTATAAGTTTCCACCACCATTTGAAGAACCAACAGTACCCCACTGTATGGGCTTGTAGTTAACTTGTCCCAACTGATGGACAGTTAGCTTTGTTTCCATTTCTTTGCAGCCTACAAGGCAGCAATTCTGCGCTGAAGATGGTAATAATGATACCCTTAGAAAATGAACTCTAAAACCTAGACTCAGTAATAGTCCAGGACATTCAATTGTGCCCTGTTTTCTTCATCTGGACAATTCTGCCTTTTACCAGGAAGTAAGGACATACTATAAATAAGCCTTCAGGTACCTCGATGCATCCATAGGCCTTGTCATGAACCCACTGGACTCATCCCACATTCTTTCCTGTTCCAAACTCTGCCTGATGTCCTTGGCTCCTGAATCCTTACTCATTTCCTGTCTCTGGCAGCCCCCTTTCTCATGATGGTTCCCCTTTAGCAAACACACGACCCTCCTTGGTGTTCACTTGCATGGGCCCCTGGCTTCCAGCTGTTCCCAAAGCATCCAGTGTGAGCCCACGTGGCCAGCATTTCTATTGGATTTGCCCAGCTGCATGGAAAGGGAGCCACTGATAAGAAAATCAGAAATACTGTTTTAATGATAGAATCATTCCATATCGCTGAAGATAATGCCCCAGAACCTTTATGACCAGCAGATTTCAGGGGACTTATGGTCTAGTCTTTCTGCTATGAACAGCTACCAGAGGGGATAACATAAATATGATGATAAAAGGCAAAAGGTGGGGTGCCTCGGTGGCCCAGTCAGTTAAGCTTCTGCCTTTGGCTCAGGTCATGATCCCAGGGTCCTGGGATCGAGCCCCACGTTGGGCTCCCTGCTCAGCAGGGAGCCTGCTTCTCCCTCTCCCTCTCCCTCTGCCCCCTCCCACTCATGCTTGCTCTCTCTCTCTCTCTGTCTCAAATGAATAAATAAAAATCTTTAAGAAATAAAAGGGAAAAGGTGATACATTTATTTTATTTTATTTTATTATGTTATGTTAGTCACCATACAGTACATCCTTAGTTTTTGATGTAGTGATCCAGGATTCATTATTTTCATATAACACTCAGTGCTCCATGCAGTACATGCCCTCCTTAATAACCATCAGCGGGCTAACCCATCCCCCCCCCCCCTCCCCCCTAAAACCCTCACTTTGTTTCTCGGAGTCTCCCATAGTCTCTCATGGTTCATCTCCCCCCCCTTCATTTTTCCCTTCCTTCTCCGAATGTCCTCCATGTTATTCCTTATGTTCCACAAATAAGTGAAACCATACGATAATTGACTTTCTCTGCTTGACTTATTTCACTTAGCACAATCTCCTCCAGTCCCATCTATACTAATGTAAACGTTGGGTATTCATCCTTTCTGATGGCTGAGTAATATTCCTTTGTATATATGGACCACATCTTCTTTATCCATTCATCTGTTGAAGGGCATCTCGGCTCTTCCCACAGTTTGGCTATTGTGGACATTGCTGCTATGAATATTGGGGTGCATATGGCCTTCTTTTCACTACATCTGTGTCTTGGGGGTAAATACCCAGTAGTGCAATTGCTGGGTCATAGGATAGCTCTATTTTTAATTTTTTGAGGCACCTTCACACTGTTTTCCAAAGTGGCCGTACCAGCTTGCATTCCCACCAACAGTGTAAGAGGGTTCCCCTTTCTCCACAACCTCTCCAACATTTGTTGTTTCTTGCCTTGTCCATTTTTGCCATTCTAACTGGTGTAAGGTGGTATTTCAATGTGGTTTTTATTTGAATTTCCCTGATGGCTAGTGCTGATGAACATTTTTTCATGTGTCTGTTGGCCATTTATATGTCTTCTCTTTTTTTTTTAAAGATTTTTTATTTATTTATTTGAGAGAGAGAGAATGAGAGATAGAGAGCACGAGAGGGAAGAGGGTCAGAGGGAGAAGCAGACTCCCTGCTGAGCAGGGACCCCGATGCGGGACTCGATCCTGGGACTCCAGGATCATGACCTGAGCCGAAGGCAGTAGCTTAACCAACTGAGCCACCCAGGCGCCCTATATGTCTTCTCAAGTGTCTGTTCATGTCTTCTGCCCATTTTCTGACTTGATTATTTGTTTTTTGGGTGTTGAGTTTGAGCAGTTCTTTATAGATCTTGGAAATCAGCACTTTGTCTATAGTGTCACTTGCAAATATCTTCTCCCATTCTGTGGGTTGCCTCTTTGTTTTGTTGACTGTTTCCTTTGCTGTGCAGAAGCTTTTTATCTTGATGAAGTCCCAAAAGTTCATGTTTGCTTTTGTTTCACTAGCCTTTGGAGATGTATCTTGAAAGAAGTTGCTGTGGTCGATGTCGAAGAGGTTACTGCCTGTGTTCTCCTCTAGGATTTTGATGGATTCCTGTCTCACCATTGAGATCTTTCATCCATTTTGAATTTATCTTTGTGTATGGTGTTAGAGAATGGTCAAGTTTCATTCTTCTGTATATAACTGTCCAATTTTTCCAGCACCATTTATTGAAGAGACTGTCTTTTTTTCCATTGCATATTTTTTCCTGCTTTGTCGAAGATTATTTGACCACAGAGTTGAGGGTCCATACCTGGGCTCTCTATTCTGTTCCATTGGTCTATATGTCTGTTTTTGTGTCAGTACCATGCTGTCTTGGTGATCACATTCTAAAAAGTATAAAAAGAGCTATTGGAATTTAGAAGGGATGTGATTTTCTCTGAGTGAGAATGCGGAAATGCCAAAGTCTCAACTACTGTAGGAAAATGTTCCTAAAAGGATTTCTTCCCTATAAAAATTATATGAAAATCTATCTTAACAAGAGACTGAATTATAAGTTCTCTGACCTGTCTTCTACTCACTAGATGGGTGATCCTGAATCTTCAGAGCTTATGTTCTGTAAAAAAAAAAAAAAAAAAAAGACTAGCAATACCAGGGTCATAGCACAATCATAAAGGTTACCTGGGTAATTTCTCACTGCTACATTACAAATATTCTTAAAGTAGCTCCTGCCTTGGTTTGCATCTTTCAGATGCTCAATATTTGTTGAATTAGTAGGCTTAAACAATGTAAAAGTTGCCAGTTATTAAGGGAATTCTTTTATTCAAAATTTCTTTTCCCTCAGACTAGATAACAATTCTAATATTCCCAGTTCAATTATTCATAATAACTGACAGGTAGAAACACCCTAATGTCTATCAAGGGATGAACAGATAAATGGAAGTGGTATATCTATACAATGGAATAATATTCAGCCATAAAAAGGAACAAAGCCCTGATATATGCTTCAGCATCATGGATGAGCCTCAGAAACATGATGTTAAGTGAAAGAAGCCAATTACAAATGACCACAAACTCTATGATTCCATCCCTATGACATTTCCAGACAGGGAAACCCACAGAGACATAGATTAATTGTTGTCAAGGATGTGATAGCTAAAGAGTACAGGATTTCTTTTCAAGGTGGTGAAAAATGTTCTAAAAATGACTAGGGTGATGGTTTTACAGATCTGCGACTACAGTGAAAACCACTGAATTATGCACCTTAAACAGGTGAGCTGTATGGTATGTGAGTTACGAAATTAATAAAGCTGTTAAAAAAAATAAAAAGATTCTCAATTCAAAGACCCAGCTAATCTAGTGATAAAGTCAAGGCAGAAAGAAGTCTATTTCCTCTAACAACCTAAACAATAAACTGGGAGGAAAATTCTTCCTGGGAAGAGGACGCCCCAGGTGTTTCGAGCTGCCATGTCCACTCTAATCCTGTCTGAGCCAGCAGGGCACGAGGCAGCAGATCACCAATGGAACCAAGCCAAGGGCACCCAACTCCATTGGTCAGTGACCTGGGATACAGCCCCATCACCATCTCACTCATTTTCAATCTCTGAAATGTTCTAGGTCTGGAGCAGCGTGTGGGTCTTGTTGCACTGAGAAGGGGAAAGTCTCGGACTCGGTCAGCCTTGTAGGATCATAGGAGTTGCAGTCTCCAGAAGGGTTGCTGAACGAGGAGGTCTGGTCAGGGCAGGGGGAAATGGAGAAAGTGTCCTGTCTACTGTCGTCTACAATAGTATTTGTGCTGTCCACTTTTCTTGTTGCTTTTGCTATAGTCTCCTGATATAGACAGTGAGGGAGGGGCCAAGGGGCTTCCCACCTTCTGTGATGTGTGGGTATCTCTCTTTGCAAAATAAGGTATAGGAATCTGCAGACTGTCTTCCTCTATTGAGAAATACTGACCTGACATTTAGTGGACATTTCTCTCAGGTTTTTACAGCACCACAGACATTTTAGAGGAACCTCTGAAAAGGAGTTATCAGAGGCTGCTGTCTGATGCTTTTTCATTACATTTCTTAATATCAGTATCAATGTCCCAAAGTGTTCTATAATTCTAAGGCAATACTGTTCATTCATTTTTTATTTGCATTTGGACAAGGCTTACAGAACAAATTTGCACACACATTTAACTTTGGCTCTTTAAGATTTGGAATTCAAATTATCTGGACCCAATTCAATATTAATATAACACCACCACTTTTTACACTTTATGTGTTTCAGAGGGCTTTACAAACATGATCTCATGAGATGATGTTAGCAGAAAGAGAGCTGGATCAGGAATTAGGGATCTTGGGTTCTAGTTGTGGCTCTCCCTCCAGCCAGAGGCGGGGCCTTGGAAGACCCATTTATTCTTCCTGGACCTCAGTTTTCTAGTTTATAAAAATGGGTGGATGGATTTGATGATCTCTGAGATTCCTTCCCATCAGATGAATTTTGACTCTGTGTTCATCACCGATGGTGATTTTGATCTGGCACAAAGAATTAGATAATCAGTGCCAAGGAAAACAAACAGGCAATTGTTTGTGAGTGGTGGAAGCTTCCTGTTTAACAAAGGCTTAAATTTTAAGTTTTCCTCATCCGTCCAATTAGAGCAGTGAGTTTTACTATCATTGCTCTGTACTTGCAGTTTTGCAAGATTAGAATTCCGGATATTCCTTCTTAAGTGTTTTGCTTGCAACTCGGATGATGTGCTACCCGTTGACAAAGGGTACTTTGCTATGGCCCAGGTCACAGCCAAGCATTAGTCAGAGCAGTGGTATCAGAATCACCTGCAGGGCTGGTTAAAAACACAGATTGCCAGGTCTCATTCCCAGAATTTCTGATTCCTTAGGTCTGAAGTGGAGCCTGAAGATTTGCATTTCTAATGAGTACCCAGATGCTGCTGATGCTGCTGGCTCAAGCACCACACTTTGAGAACTATTGAGCTAGAGGTACATTCGCTCAGTGAGATTGATTTGTTTTGCCTCTGTTGCCAGAGAAAAATCTAATTGTGTTCCCAAGTAATTAAAGAAAAGGGATTAGTTTGTGTTGGACACTTCCTCCTCTCCTGTTCATTTTCTCTGATTAATTTCTAGCATGATTTCAGGCTGCCTGGGCCTGGTTAGAGAGTTTGCATTCCAGGGGCTCAGCCTGGGATGGGTGGAGTATCTTACTCAAAATAGCCAGGAAGTAAGGAGACAGAGAAGTCATAGTAGTTGTGTACTGAGAGTTGTATCTTTTGCAACCAAGAAAAGCAATGTTGATAAGGAGGGAAGCAGAAACATTGTATAAGATAGGGTGTATTGTATTGGTGGTCCTAGTTTCCAACATGGTGGCAGACTTGTTCACCAAAACAGGTGTTCCCTTTTGCTTGAACACACAAGAATTTCCAACTTCCCTTGCAGTTAGATGTGGTCAAGAGTGAGTTATTTCCAATGAAATGTGAGTGGATGTGAATTGTGCTAGCTCCAGTGCAAGACTCTTTAGAGAGACTGTACCTTCTCCTTGTCTTTCTCTTCCTCCATCTTCGGAATAGAAATGCCAGGAGCCTGAATCCTGGAGTCACTAGATGTAGGAGAGCTGCCTGTTGTGCAGGAACACTTGAATTCTTAAATAAGTTGGAAATGCGTACCTACTGTGTTTGAGCCATTATAAACTTTGGGGTCTAATTTTTAATGTATCCACCTTCTAATCAATAAACGTGTATTTCATTATTTCTCAATAGTACAGGGCTGAGCTGTGGTGGTGGGAGAAAAAAAAACTTAGATAAATGCATATCAGATCCTAAAAAAGATTGAGAGCTATTCCAACCAGTGTTCCCTCCAGGGTAAGATTAAAGAAGGGGACCCCCTGTCACTTCAGGTCTTGCGAGTAGGACCCAAAGAAATTCACACTAAATCTATTGAGAAATGCCAATGATACTCTTCTGTTTTCAAGATGAGACTTTTACAACAAATTAACACAGCCTAGTTGGAAAACAGGCTGCAGAATAAGGGAAAGGGAGCATCTCCCAGAGAACTCAATGGGCAAATACAGTTCTGGAAATATTTACTGCAAGGACAAAAAGAAGCGTTTAGAAAACTATTCGGTGACCACAATCGTTGCAGGAAGGCATGGTCTTAATGAGGGAAGAAACAAAACCATGAGAAGGAAGTAGCATAGGTAAAGGGGTCTCATGGGATAGGTTCACATTTAACCAGCTGACACACACACACACACACACAAAAGGGAGAAAGAAGAGTTAAAGGAAGAAGTCAAATCTGATATGCACTGCCAAGATAAAAATTTTCAATAATGTGGAAGGCAAACTTGCGAAGCTCTCTCAGAATTCAGGGGAAAAGAAGTCATAGATTAAAGCAAGAAGAATTAGATAGATAGAGAGGACATAAAACAAAGATAAAATGTAGGTTTTATAGAGGAAAGAAATTGAACACATGGAACAATATGTAAAAATTGAAAGTATATTTAAGGAATCTCTATGAATTTGAAAAAAAATTGAATTTAAAGATTGAAATGGCTTCTTGTATACAGGCAACACACACACATTCGTAACCTGAAAAAAATTTTTTTTAAATTCTAAGAATTAAAATAAGCCATACAAAATAATACAAATATCCAGGCAGAAAAGAAATAAATTTTCCCTTAAGATAACAAAAAATGTGTCAGCCTCAGGCTTTTACCCGTTAATACGAAATGCCAAAAGGTGTTGGAATAATAATCAAAAGGTGTTGGAATAAACCAGGTTTTACAGGAGAAATGTTTAGAGCCATGGATTTTAAACTTGGCTTAATTTTAATTCACAGTTGAAGGTAGAAGCAAAATAGTCTATGAAATGTAAGGATCTAGGAAAGTTACCAACTATTTGCCCTTTGGGGGGAAAATATATTTTTTAAGATTTTATTTATTTATTTGAGAGAGAGAGTGAGAGACAGAGCACAAGTCGGGGGGAGGGGAAGAGGGAGGGAGAAGCAGACTTCCCGTTGAGCTGGGAGCCTGACTCTGGGCTCGATCCCAGGACCCTGGGATCATGACCTGAGCTGAAAGCAGACGCTTTACTGACTGAGCCACCCAGGCGCCCCTGGAAAATTTTTTTTTCAAAGACATTGTCTCATTGATTTGGAGTGAATCAATATGGTGAGCTCAAAAAGTCAGGGCTTGTATAAAAAATGATCTCTGGGCTTATGCCCCCATCCTCCATCCAGCCTGCTAGCCTGGGAGGCCCAGGCCAGCTCACCTTGCTCTGCCAAATCCCTGGGCAGCCCAGCTGGCTCTCTCTACTCTTGCCATTCGGGAACCCAGGACAGCCCAGGAGAGGCAAACCTCAGGGTGTCTCCGTACGTGATTAATGGTCTGCAGCTAAATAGGTGAGGCTGCACCCCAACGTGATACAAGGAAAGCCTTGGAGGAAGCGTTTTTCAGAGGCCTTGATGAGGAATGAGGCACAGGGCCTCAGCTACAGACTGAATGTTTGTCATCCATATGTTTAAACTAACCCCCAATGTGATGGTATCTGGAGGTGGGGCCTTTGGGAGGTGATTAGGCCATGAGGATGGATCCCTCCTGAATAATATTAGTGCCCTGATAAAAGAGACCCCAGAGATTCCTTGTCCCTTCGCTCAGGCTATGGTATTTTTGTTATAGCAGCTTGAATAGACAAAGACAATCTCATTTGCTCTTCATGTTACCTTAATCCTTCCATGTACCTGCCCTTCTCAGGCTGAAGGGAGGGAAATTAGCACATCTCCACTGGAGGGCAGGATTTTCTCCTTCTTCTTTCTCTCTGGACCTCTCTTAAATAAAGATCTCTAATCTGCAGGCACCTGGGTGGCTCAGTCGGTTGGGAGTCTGTCTTCAGCTCAGGTCATGATCTCAGGGTCCTGGGATGGAGCCCTGTGTCAGGCTTGCTGCTCAGCAGGAAGCTTGCTTCTCCCTCTCCCTCTGCCCCTCCCCCTAGTTCATGTGCTCGCTCTCTCTCTCAGATAAACAAATAAAATCTTTAAAAAAAAAGATCTCTAATCTGGATGATTAAAACTGTTGGTTTGGGATATGTGGGGGTAGGGGAGATTACAAGATTTAGACAAAACTTTCGTAAGAAAATGCCTGGGATTGCAAGATATTGTCTGCTGCAAAGTCCTAGGTTTAAATTCCAGAAGCTTGGTTTTGCTTTAGTTTCCCTTTGTGCTTTCTTTCTCTAAGAAAACCCCTCTGGATAGATGGGCATTACAGGCTGATCAGGGGTGGCTAGGATGAAGGCCATTCATAGACAAAAGCAAAATGTTACTGTGTTATCCTTATATTAGATGATCCTAATTTACATATTTTTTGTATAATATGTACATTATAATAAATACATAAAATTCAACAAGTTATGAACCCTGATTATCTCTGGGTAGTAGTTTAATGGGTTTTTTTCTTTATATTAGCCAGAAATTTTCTTTTTCTAAGCTCACTATAAGGCGTGCATTTCTTCTGCTGTAAAAACACAATAAATATTGCTTAAAATATTGTAAAACTAAGAGGCATAAGAATATACAATAGCCAAAACAGACAATATGTAACAGAATTCAAAATGGAAGTAAAATCTTTTAGGACAGAAATGCAACGTTCAATGTATTAATAGGTCTACATACTTAAGGGTCAAAACATAATTTTCCTTTGAACAAACAAATGTGTTTCCCTTTAAATAATCATAAGGTTCAGGTAGAAAAATCTACTTACTTGGTCATATGTTGCCATGGGTGTTCATGGTACTTCTACCAATATGCAAAATAATAAAAGTATCATGTCTGCTGCAAAAGAGCATTGTTTTGTCAATATCCATAGTCTTCCCTGAAATCGATATGATAGTCTGTTCATTTCTCCTTCTTGCTGCGGGTTAGTTCTGGCAGCAAAATCTAGAACTCTGTTCTCAAGTCTGGCTTTCATCACCTATTTGTCTCTCTTCAAAGAAGAGGAATGGAAGGGCGTTACAAAACGGGAGCCATAGCTTGTTGGGAAAGATGAATCACCAAGGGATGAGTCAGACCAGGGCCACCGATGGTTCCCTAAACCACCAGAGCAGCCTGTCAAGGGAACCCCATGGGAGAGTGAGAGCTGGACGCCACCCATCCATCTCGTCCAGGGTGCATTCGTGGGCTCGTGGCCTCATGTGACAAGTGATATCTGGGGATAAGCAACTCCTGGGGTTCTCATCCATAGCTTCTCTAATTAGAAGAGCGTCCATGCTCCTGCCTTTCCCTGGAGCTGTGTTACTCTTGCGAGGTGCCAGAAATGGACGTCTCCATTCCTGTCATTCCGGTTCCAACCCAGCTGTTTAGAATAAGCAGCCAGCTCTCAGTGGACTTCTCCGCCCTTCTCCTGGACCTCACAAAAGGTCAGGCGAACAGTCCATCAAGAGCGCTTTTCCTGAAAACTTCCAGATTATGAAAATAGAAATCACATTCCTTGTGGAGGAGAGCGCTGACATGTCCCTAAATAATAATCCCGCCTCGCCAGATCCCCACACGGAGAGATCAGACGGCCTTGCTGGTTCCTCCTTCCCATTTTCTAGGGTTGCATCCTGAGTACTGGGGCCCGGGAAAAACTATGCTCCTACAACACATTGTAAGATAGAATTTTCTAGAACCACCAGGGTTTCTCTCTGGCAGTTCCACTGTCTCGATTCAGTATCCCTCTTAAATTGGAGTTAGCTGTCGGCCATCAGTCCTTGTTTGATCCTCTCCTGGCTGCTGGACCTTCCGTGAACTCTCTCCTTCAGCCAACTTCTTTAGCTTGGCTTGAACCTGTGGTTGTCACCCACCCCACCATTTGAGCTCAGGCAGATGGTGCAGATTGCACCCAGCAAACTGGTTCAAAAGTAATGATGCTAGGCAGAGTGTGGGTTATTTTTGAAACAAACCAGCTGAATTCAGCCGAGCAACCAAGCTGCTACTAACTGGTTGGTTGTGATCCAGCCATCAGAAGGGTTGATGTCTTTCAAAGCCACCTGCGTGGATAGTCACAGCATTAGGCTCCCTCAGCTGCCGACCCTCCGATTGAATTTTTAATCAGCACATGGCTATTTTGCAGCCTTGGTTTTTTTCATGCTTGATGGTAGGTTTCATTAAGGAATTAATTTATTCTAATTAATTTTAAGGCACAACATTCCTCTGTTCAACCTGATTCCACTTAGAAACAGGTCTGTTCTTTCAGCATGACAGAATTACGTAGGGGCAGGCAATTTTGGGTTCGACGACCTTCTGGGTCTGGGAACTGGAAATATAATTTGCAGGGAACTCCTTCTCTTCCTCCTTCTCCTCTCCCTCCTTCTATTTCTCCTTCTTCTTCCATATTCTCTCCAGACCCTCAATATGTGACAGTATTAAGCCAGAGGTGAAAGCATTGCTAGGAATGGGGAAAGAACACGAATTACCTCCTCCCCTGTTTTTCTGCGCTAATTATAAGTATGTGAACCACAGTCCTAGGAGAACACACTTGGTAAAGAAAAGAAATAGGAAAGGAGAAAAGACACCTGGCCAAATATCCAACCAGCCTCCGCAAGGCATCCACCACACAGACTAATACTTTAGACAATGTCTGACAGGTTGATATTTTGAGCTTGCTTTTCGAAAAAAATATTTTGTAACCCAAAATATTTTGGTGCCTACCTGCCGTGTGAAATTCTAAAAGAAGATTCAGAAAGGTAAAGCAGCATGTCTAGAAGAAGGACCGTTTTTTTTTCTGATTTTGTCAATAAATTCCACAGGTCACCGAAGCTGTTGATTTAAATAATATTATTATGAGACATGCTCTGTTGGCTCAGTTCTGGGGGAATGGTTTGCTGTCCGGACTTATCACTGTGTTCAACTCTAATGACTTCCCACGGTGGACACTTGTTCCTTTATCTTATTTCTCTGAAGACTTGCCTGGCCCTTTATGTTCGCAGTGCCCTTGGATAGAGTTGAGTTCTGTTAGCTCTATAAGGGACAAGGTTGTGCCTCCTAGACTCAAACCCAGTGGGAGGAGATGTCACCCCTCTGACTTCTGTCTCACACAATGCTGAGACCCCACATTCTCTAGTTTCTTTCATTCCCTTGGCAGGTCCAAGGTGATTCAAGCACAGGATCTTTCTTTTTTTTTAAATTCAAGTATAGTTGACACACAACGTTGCATTAACTTCAGGTATACAACATAGTGGTTGGACAAGTGTATCCATCATGCGCTGCTCACCCCAAGGGTGGTTAGCAGCTGTTACCATACAACACTAATACGATACCGTTGACCGTATTCCCTATGCTACTGCACCTTCCATCCCCTGACCAGAAGCCGATACCTCCCACTCTCCTTCATCCATTTTTACCCACTCCTCCAGCCCCCTCCCCTCCAGCAATCATCAGTTTCTTGTCGGGATTTGTGGGTCTGTTTCTGGTTTTTTGTTTGTTTGGTGTAAGCATAGAATCTTCCTGATCACCATTGAAGTTTTCCTGATTTGCCCATAGCGGGCGGCCATGGGTGCACTATACCACCGAACCCCATATCTCATCAGGGTCTCCACATAATGGCATGGGTCCTTGGCTTTCTTATAACTCTGGGCATTACTCTACTGAAGCCAGTAGGAAAGGGCTTATAAAGTCCCCACCTCCCTTTTTGGGTCCAGGTCTTGCTGCTCGGGCCCTCCATGGCACAGAAGAAGCTCCAGGGTGGGAGTGGGTGGGAACACCTCATTCCTAGTTAGAGAGACAGAACTTGGACATCTATTCAGAGGCACGCTGGCTACTGCTCAGCCAAGAAAAAAAGCCGTGGAGACAGGGGACCAGGCAACCCAGAAGGGCCATTCCTCAGAGCTAGTTATGATGAGTATGCAGCTTTCAATGACTTACTGGGTTATTTGCCTAGATCTGAGAAACCCTATTCTCCAGAGGCCCATGATGATGCTCCCAGGGCAATGGTTTATTTTCCTGCAAAACATCTGTTTTACATTCTTACTCTTCATAAATGTGCGCAGTTGGCTACTTGCCTGCACTTCTCGGCTCCCCCCCCCACCTCTTCCTTCCCCTCCCTCTCCAGATAGCTTTTCTCTTTGGAAGAGCGAGGTCATTCCTCTCCTGAACCGGTCTTTCCATAATGGAAAACACTGCAAAATACCCAATGTGACCTCTGGTTTGTGTATGTCTTGGGGCTGCACCCGGGAAAGTGAGCGGAGAAGTGCCTCTGGGAGCTCTCCCCATTTTGTGGCCACAGCCGTTCCAGCAGGACATCAGGTCACCTTTATGACAGTAGTTCCAATGCTATGGCCCACATGGGCAGCTTCTGATGTCACTCCTGGACCCCTAAGCTCCAGGTTCTTCTCTCTCCCCCTCTCCAACCTCCCCTCAATCTCTTCTGCCTTCCCTCCTAATTGGGAAAAAATGGGGGAGGAAGGAATGGTTGAAGCAGAGATCCTAAAATAGGTCAGGCCATCACGCAGGTTCCAAAATAAACGTCATTAATGCCAAGTCACTGAACCATATAGCCCAAGCTGACAGTCCTCGGTTGCCTGCTGCTTCTGATTTGGGATTTTAAAGAAACAGTGAACGTCAGGATCAAGGACTCACAAAAGAGCTTCCAAACAAGGGAAGGCAATTTGGGGGTGAGCTGGGGAGAAGATAGGATCTGAGAAACGAGGAACGATCTGGCCATACCAGGATTTAAGTGCAAACCTGAATTTTGCTATTTTCGGTTATCACGGGGTGGGGAGGGGGGGCATGTAGAAGGGACCAGAATGGGGAGGAATAAATCCATCCTTGCCCCAGTGCAGGTTAGAACTTTATGAGGATGGAATAGTAAGCACACGACACAGGGTTTTATGCATCAGCACAACTTTGTGTTAAATTGTTCTCAGTGGGTATCTTGTAGGGGAATGTGAATATGAATGGCCCTGTTCAGGAGGTTGAATTGCAATTACTGAGATGTGATAGGAAATGTGGTCTTAGCACTGCCCGGTAAAACAGTATTCCTCCACTTATGTATGGCACCTATGGTCCATTTAGTTTCATATACACAAAGTAATCTCTTTGGTAGTTAAACTCCCATGAGCCACCCAGAAAACAGAGAAGAAAGAACTCTGTTGCCTAGCAACCAATGGAACGTTACCACACTAGATAAATCGAATCAATATTACTCTAAATATTGAACCCTTAGATGATGAAAAAACCCTCAAAGCCATGTCCATAACTCCTCTGCTCTTTCCTTTCCTGGACCCGGCAGCCAAGTAGGACCAGCTTGCTCTTGACAACCTCCAGAGACCGTGGAGAAGACAACATCCTGTGTTCCACAGGAGAACCCATCCATGGTAGTTCTAGAAAGGAGACACCTGAAGGCTTCATCCCTAGAGTTTGGAGCCTCCTGCCCACCGTGGCAGCACTGGCTGGCCTGGGGTGAGGTCACTGCCTGAGTTCCCAACCTACTGGCATGCGGTCGGGGCTCATTAAAGTTGGAGAGACCAAGGTCACTCTGTAAACTGTCTCTTTAAAAAAGCTCCAGAGGATGGGGCGCATGCTGTCCTTCCATTAGCCCCTGACCCCCAGGTCCCTCTCCCCATCACCAAGCCCTAGCGGTAGACTGCTTAGACACCTCTGATAGCTACTTTGGGGCTCTTTCCCCCTTAAGATCTCACTGAGTCTGTCTTAATCCATCTCAAGCAATAGGTGTTTGCCCAGGACCCTGCACCTTGTTAGAAACCAACCCAGTTCGGGGGAACTTTGAACGATGTCCAACTACCGTGGTTTTCCACTAGTAAATTTTTCTTTCTGGCAATAACACTGTGCCTTATTCCTAGAAACCTTTTCCTGGCCTAGTATCCTTCCTGAAGAGCCCCCGTTAGGTACTCTTGGACAAAGCTGTCCCTGGGGTCCCCAGCTTTGAGCTCCTGTCATCGGGCTGTTGGAAGCACTTCTTCACGGGTAGGCTGAGGGCGTTGACCTTGGTGAGCATGACTGAGATGTAGAAGAGGGCAACCACCATGAACCCTGTCACGTGCCAGGCACCACACAGGTGTGCTCGGGAAACCAGGACTGCCCACTGAAGCCCTGTGATACCCATATGCGGTAGGAGTTATTATTCCCACTTTACAGTTGGGGAAACTGAGGCTTAGTCAGGTTACAGTCCCTCACCCTTAAGAGACAGTTGTGCTATCCTAACAGGTGGTAACTCCAGGCTTCGCTCTGGTCTTTGGATGTCACCGAGAGGTACGGATACCTCTCATAATTCACGTTTGCCCTGGGGAGGCGGGGATGTGTGTAGAGTCCACCATTTACCTCCAGGACAATTCGGGCAGGTCCCGCCTTTTGTCATTCTCCTGACATTTCGTTCTCCATCATGTTACCCCTCAAGCTTGGATCAGTTTGTCCGTGTGGATTTGGGGGTCCTTTCAGGGACGCACAACATTGGAGAAGGAAACGAAGTGTCCAGGATAACTTTCCCACCGCAAGGGTCACATGGCAGACTCTTCTTTCTCGACTGTGTCGCCCCCACCTGGTTTTTGGTCAGGCATCTCATCCCTCCAATCTCCACGGGGCTCAGCTCCATTTACCTTTTGGGAAATCTATCTCCCCATCCTTGGGGAAATCTCTGAATCTCAAGATCCGTTACCACTCTCCCCATTCCACTCCAGATAGTACATTCATCCAAGTCTGAGTCATTAAATTAATGGCAACAGCCTGAGCGGGGTGGGTGAGGGTGGGCAACAGAGAAATGACTATTTTCTCCAAACAGGGCATCTGTCAGGGCTGGGGGCTGCTGTATCCTCTCTCTCAGCAGACTGAGTCCTGTTGCCCCAGGGCAGAAAAACTCCAGAAGCCCACCTGGGTCTCAGGCAAGGCCCTGCCAGGGCCCCCCACCAGGTGCTCTGTGCATACATAGTCCCTGGACAAGCCTCAGTCACGTGTCCCTTAATTGCAATGACTATTTGTCGCTTCACCCTGACATGTCAGGCTCTGTGCAATTCATTTTTTTATCTGCTCCTCCAAAACATTCCGTGTTTAGATAGCATCGGCCTCATTTTAAAGAAAAGGAAATGGGAGCACAGAGACATCATGCGATCTGCCCACGGACACCCAGCAAGGAAGTGGGAGTTGTGATTTGAAACACGTTCTATCTGAAGTCAAGGTTCCTCTGTGGGTTCCGAGGAGCTCATTTCGCAGAGGCTTACGGGAAATGCTCTAGGAGTATAAGGAGGACTCAGGAGGAGGTGACTGGCAGAATCTTGCGCTCCTCTGGGAAATCAGGAATCCTGGATTTTTGGCCCAATGTTATTAAATTTTACTTGAATGAGCTCCCAGGCTCCTTGTTCAGCATCTCTAAAATGAAGGAAGGCTCAGCGAACTTCCAGTTCTCAGAATCCAATTCAGACCACTGGGCGGAGTTCCTGCGTCCAGGATGCAAAACTTAGAAACTGGATCCAGCCCAGTGCAGAGCTCAAGTGTCTGTTCCTCCATGCTTCATGTGAAATGGACAAAACACAGAAAGCAATCTTTTCATGCATCGCCACTGTGGGGAGACCACAGAACTGAGCGACCAAGGTCTCCTTCTGCCTGGAATGAAATCTTTCAGTTGCTGTTTCCTTGGGTGATATTTCTTCAGACGTGAATACAAGTCTCCATAGGGAGTGCATTTCTGCTTTTTTTTTTTTTTAAAGGTTTTATTTATTTATTTGACAGAGTGTTAGAGAGAAGAGCACAGCAGAGGGAATGGCAGAGGGAGAGGGAGAAGCAGGCTCTGCACTGAGCAGGGAGCCCGATGCGGGACTCGATCCCAGGACCCTGGGATCATGACCTGAGCCGAAGGCAGACGCTTAACCATCTGAGCCACCCAGGCGCCCAGCATTTCTGCTTTTAAAGAAGGAAACCTAAGTCTATAAAACCAATCGATTGTCTAGCTGCCGTGAATGTTTTGCATTACAAAAGCATTCTGAAGAATACCTTCAATTGTGCTATTCTACTATTATTATTATTAACAAATCAAATAATGGAAAGATAGGTAGAAATTAGGGATAGAGAAACAAGGCTGAAATACCACCAGCCTACTGAGTGGGTCAACAGGATCATTCATCCTTCACCTTCTAAAAGTTAGGATGAGGAGGCCGCCTGGCTGGCTTGGTCAGAGCTTTCGAGCTTGCGACTCTTGATCTCCAGGTTGTGAGTTCCAGCCTCACATTGGGTATAGAGATTACTAAAAATAAATAAATACATAGAACTTGTGAAAAGTTAGGATGACGTAGGAGGTAATTCTTCTTCCCACATAGGACCTTTTCCTCCTTCAGCTGCACTACTCCTTTTGAAAATTACTTGAAATGACTCTGAAAATCCTGCCTACCCAGTCCCATTCTTGTTCTTGATCATACCTTACTTTGCATCACCAACCAACCGAACCAAGTGTGTTTTTGCCAGTTGTTCCCATTACTAAATTTTTCTCTAGAACAGCACCCCGTCTTAGCCCTCGGGTGACTAGTGGGATATCTTATAGGCTTTCAGTGTGCCCTTATTGATAAAAGAACAAAGCCAGTCACCCGAGAGCGTCTTTGTACAACTGTGAGTCAGTCAGAGCCCCTAACCTCTGAGCTGTTCAACGGGTCATCTGTATCCATTTGCGCCCTTTGTCATGTGACTTTATTTATTTATTTATTTATTTATTTATTTATTTTAATGAAATATAATTAGCATATCGTGTTATATTAGTTTCGGGTATACAACATAATGATTCACCACCATGACTATTACATTGCTCAGCACTCACTACAATTAGTCACCATCTGTCACCAAATAGCATTATTCCAAACTTATTGACTGTGTTCTTGGTGCTGTACTTTTCATCTTTGTGACTTAATTTATTTTGTAACTGTAAGTTTGTACCTTTTAATTCCCTTTGTCCTTTCCACCCATCCCCCACCCCCCAACCTCCCGTCTGACAACCACCAGTTTGTTCTCTGTATTTAAGAGTCTGGTTTTTGTTTGTTTGTTTGTTTGTCTATCTTTTTTCCTTTGTTTTGCTTCTTAAATTGACTTTACATGTTTTCCACTGCAGTGAGGGTAGCGTATTTCTCTTCTGCTGACGTTGGGTTTGGCCAATGGGTTCGACCGAGCCCTCAGGAGGTCTTGTGTGTTTCTGTTTGCCCTTTGCACTCCTGAAGCTGGCCAGGAAAAGACCATGCTCCGGGTAGCTGCTTGTCCAAAGAGAGGTGGAGACAAGTGGAGCTGACCTTGAACCCCGCCGGAAGTCTGCAGCCAAGCTATGCTGATCTACCTCCTGGGTTATTCCCCAAACTGCACAGATTTGGGAGCTAGAGAAAGAAATGCTTGCTGCTGTAAGGCAGTGTCTTTTAGGGAAGTTAGTTTTGTAGCCTTACTGAAGCAAGAGCTGATTAACATATTATTTTTATATGGGGCAAAGTGAGTTGTCTGGGGAAAGGCTCAGAGCAATGGGGAATAAGAAAGGTTTCCAGGTTACCCGAGGAGGGGAGGATGCTATTATTTGTCTATCACAGGTCCTGAAGGACCTTGTAGCAAGAATTTCTCTGAACTTTCCAGGCCTATCACTGTGCCAGACAGGCCATTATGCTAAAAATTTTTTTAAGGCAGGAACTCAGTGGTGACCCATACAGAGCTAAAAGGGCAGAACTGAAAGGCAGTAAGAGAATGACCTTTACATCAGGTAAAATTGATGGCCTGATTCCACAGCCCCGAAGGTTTGTATAGCTCAGCAACTAAGAGCAACCTTCATTCTTGTTCACTTAGAAGAAATTCATTCATGGTAAGAGTGAGGGTCCTCCACTCTGCCCAGGTGCAGGAGGGCGCTCAGAACGTTTAAAGAAATACAGGCATAATCCACTTCGGCGATGATAGAAATTTCCAGGGGAATGATAACAATATTCAAATTAGTGTTGTCATTTAGATTATTTATTTAGATTATTTGGATTATTTATCATCAGTTAAGGCCACACATGATCCTTTAAACCATTGTAGTGGTATTCATTCTTGGGTAGACAGAATTTTTATTTTATTTTTTTATTTTTATTTTTTTTTAAAGATTTTATTTATTTATTTGAGAGAGAGAGAATGAGATAGAGAACATGAGAGGGGGGAGGGTCCGAGGGAGAAGCAGACTCCCTGCTGAGCAGGGAGCCCGATGCGGGACTCGATCCCGGGACTCCAGGATCATGACCTGAGTCGAAGGCAGTCGCTTAACCGACTGAGCCACCCAGGCGCCCGACAGACAGAATTTTTTAAAAAAATGGAACACTTGAAAAACCACTTGATGCCAGTAATGTGATTCCAGAGGGCTTTGAAGAGTTTGGACTGAGCTTAGGAAAATGATAATTATCCGTTACCTAGAAAAAGCAGGTAGGTCACAGCAGAGAGAGCAATTTAATTTTAGTCCATGTATTTCAACGTGAGTTTAAGCCTCCTATGCAATTAGCTAAAATAACTGAAACAGTGGAGTGTACAAAGGCCATACCCATGTACACCAACTAATGATTCAAATTAAGCAGAATTTATAAACCTGTTGGCAGTTACTTGTTTGACCTGACTTCTCTTTCTGTGATGACAAGCCCTTCTGTTGAAATGGACCACCTAGTCCAGAGTAATGCCCGCCTCTGCCAAGTCCAGAGGTACTTAGCTTCTGAACCAATGCTTGGCTCTTACAGGGACTGTTAAAGGAGAATTCACCTGGAATTATTGGCTATGTTTTCATGTATGCATGTCTTATCTTCCAAGAATCTTTGAGGGCAAGCACTGAGTCTTGAACCACTCTATTTTCATCTCTGTGTCATTGTGCTAAGCATGGCATTATATCTTGAACACTGGAGTTCTATAAATATGTTTTTACCGGTATGGGAGACCCATTGGGTTGGCCAACCCAGCCTTCATCCATGATTCCCTTCTGTCCAGCCATCTTTAATCTAGGCATATGCAACACAATTTTGGTCAATGACTTGCGAACAGAAGCCACTGGGTGGGGCTTTGGGAAATACTTTTTAAGAATTAGCATTCCACATAAGCTTTTTTTTAATCCCTTCCTCTTCCTCTTGCCTGGCATGCACATGTGATGCTTAGATGAGCCAACAGCCATTTTGTGACTGTGGGGCAACAAGCATGCAGATGAAGGTCTGTCTAAACATTGAAGATAGCAGAGCAAAATGAGGCAAAGAGCCTGCATTCAGTGGTGTGTTAGACATGGTTTGCCTTGGTTTGTAAGAGTTGACTGGTACATTTTCAGAAATTTTGCAAACCTGTTTTTCAAGCACAGATACTATTAAAAATTGCCATATATACTTAATATAAAATAAATTACATTAGAACGAAGATAATGCCCCAAACTCATACTTTTCTAATTCTGCTATTACACTTTACTCATGTTTTTGAGATTATTTACATCTATTAAGTGTATGGTGGAAATACTTTATAAATGACGTGCTACTACGTATTTCTTTGTAACTCTGCATTTAGTTATGTCAGGGTTGGTAGCTGAAAACCAAACATGGTGAAAGTAGGTATGCAATGGCAATTGACAAACATGCAAATCAGGTTGAGCTGCAGAATGGTTATTATTTAAGAGCACACCATTGCTGGGTTCCTGAAGTATCATTGAATTATCATGTCGTTTAGACTGACTGCCCTCTCCTAGATTTCTGGTTAGATGAGACAAGCTCCAATGTTTTTGAGCCAATTAGTCAAGGTTTTTTGCTTTTGTTTTTGTTTTTGGTGTTTATAGCAAAAACCAATTCTAACTACAAAACTATTAAGTCATTTAGCGCACTCTACCAAACACAGGTGGAAAATAGTCACTGTAATACCACGAATGTGTAGCAGAGAAAAGAAATCCTACTTGGAACTTAAGTCAGGCCATTGGAATTTTCAGAAGAAAATCTTGGCAGCCTATAGTGTTTGAGACGTTGCATAAACATCTGATCCTTGACTCAGTAACCATCAGCACTTGGTGTCAGCATATAAATGTTGGGTTGGAAAAGTAGATAAATTGATTTTCCATTTCTCTCATTCTAGTGTCTTCCTTTTCATTGACGCTGGAGCGATGGATCCCATTACTAATGCAACAGTCCATAATGTAAACATGTTATTTCTCTGGTTAAAGAACAATTCCTTTCAAAGTTATGTAATGTGATAAACTGTCTCGGAATTATGGCTGTAAAAATCATAATTCACTCTTTTCTTCAAAGCTATCAAGAAATTCACAAGCTCTATAAACTATAAAATCTCTAACCTTAAGCCATGGTGATATATTTTTTTTCATTTTATGAGTTAAACTAAACCTGGTAGATCAGAAGAGGCTGGCATTGGTATGCTGGCTTTACAGCTAGGATATTAAGGCTCAGAGAGTTCGAGTCATCTGCTCAAGGTGAAAAAATTGAAAGCAGGACTCGATTGCACTTGTTACTTTTTTTTTTCTTTCCAGAATCACATCTCTGTATTCCAGTAAAAATATTGAGTTTGAATGCATGAAAATCATCTTTCTGGTAGTTCAACAGGATGGGTGGATTTTTAATTTTTTTGGCATGACTCTTGAGGCTGTTAAGAAGAACCACAGATCAAGTATTCGGGTCTTTGAATACAAAATAAAATATGGCAAATGGAACCAGATTTTAAATGGGGGATTCTTGGTGGAGAAAAATATATTTTGGCAAAAAGCTGAGCAGGCTGCTTGCCTCCTCCTCCTCCTCCTGTAGAGTTTCCATTTAGCTCCTTACCTTCTATTTATTCATCTTTTATTGAATGAATATTTACTGAGCACTCACCAAGCGCCTGGCAGTCTTAGAGATCCTGGAGAACACAGTGGTGGGGAATGGTGTGGTGGAGAGAGGACAGTGAATAAGTCAGCAAGAGAGCGCCATGGAGAGCATGGAGTAAGGTGGTGTGTTACAGTGTGGCTGTGGTCGGGGCTGGGTAATTTATTTATTTATTTGAGAGACAGAGAGAGAGAGAGAGAGAGGATGTGCACAAGTGCGCAAGCGTGAGCCAGGGGCAGGCAGAGGGAGAGAGAGAGAGAGAATCTTAAGCAGACTCCATGCCCAGCACAGGGGGCTGGGTAATGTAATAGGGTCCTTAGAGGTGGTTAGGAGGCGACATCTGTGTGGGGCCTAACAATTGGCTGTCCTGCAAAGATTGGGGTAGAGTATAGGGGCAGAAGGGATAGCAAGGGCCAAGCCTCTGAAGAGGAAATCATCTTGGTATGTTCATAAAGCAGAAAGAAAACCAGTGTGGCTGAGTCACAGCCACAGAAGAAATTAGGGGTAGGGAATGGAGTTGGAAGGTTATTCAGGACTAGTTCATGTGTAACTTTTAGGCCACGATGAGGATTTTGTGCTTTGTCTTAGTCTCAGTGGAAAAACCACAAAATGTTTTCAGGCAGGGGAGTGATATGAACCAATGTGTCTTTTAAATTAATTAATTAATTATTTAAAAGATTTTTATTTATTTATTTGAGAGAGGGAATGAGAGAGAGAGAGAGAGCATGAGAGGGGGGAGGGTCAGAGGGAGAAGCAGACGCCCCGCTGAGCAGGGAGCCCGATGCGGGACTCGATCCTGGGACTCCAGGATCATGACCTGAGCCGAAGGCAGTCGCTTAACCAACTGAGCCACCCAGGCGCCCCCAATGTGTCTTTTTAAAAGAACAGAGGTGTCAACGATACAATCAGGAGGATCACCTGTATGCAAGAAATCTTGGTAGCTTGACTAAGAGTAGTGGAAATGGAGGGAAGTTTATGAATTTGAGACCTATTTTTGCGAGAGAGGCACAGGGGGTAGTGACAGATTTGGTGTGGGGGAGAAGGCATGTGAAGAACCTGGATGAATTATGGGTGATGCCTTAGTATTCAGCTTGAACAACTGGTGCACCATTATGTCATGAAGAGACCACGGGAGGAAAAGATTTGGAGGGGAAAAAGCGAGGGTTCTGTTTTGACTGTATTATATTAAGGAGCTCCACTAGATATCTCACTATAGACAGAGTCACTTGGATATAGGAGTTTGGATTATTAGTAGATAGTATTTATAAATAGTCTTTAAAGCCAGTGATGTAGATAATCGATGGAAAGAATACAGACAGAGGAGAATAGACTAGAACTTGGGGTATTTCATTACATTAACCTCAGCCCTACTCAACCTTCTTTTCTGACTTTCATACTGACTATTCTTTCTCTTCCATCTTCTCCTGATGGGCGTTCCCTAAATTATTGGATCAGCATCCCTCCCCAACTTTTTACAATTCCATTATTCCTGGATGATCTCATTCACTCACATAGCTCTAACTGACCTATACTGGTGACCCCGCCAGTCTATGAGTCTGTCCTTATCTCTCTTTCTCCCAATCTTAATGAAATCAAATCCATTCAATCCAAATCCATTTAAGTCAGGAAGCATTTGTTGGACAACTTCTACTATGTACCAGGCACTGTGCTAAGCAGGTTGGTTGGTCATCAAGTAGCTGTACAGATTGGTATTACTTTGGTGAATCTAACTCAGCCTTGGGGGCTTGGAAGCTTGATTCTCTTAGCATATTAAGTGGGCCAATTTCTCAAGGTGCAAATTAAACCAGCTCACAAGAATCTCATGTATATAAATCAAAATGTCAGTTCACTAATTTACAATGGGAAATACAACGTACAAGAGGAGCAGACATTCACATTAGGCTGATCTGCACATTTTCTCCATCTAGGAAAACTGCATATAATGCCAAATTGTCAGAAGGTTGCATGGATTATAAGAGATCAGAGGATGGGGCCTTGGTGGCAGATTTGAATGTTTAATATTATCAGGCTCTGATAGTCTGATGCATCTATGTCCACAGAGAAATCAAACAGTTCATGTGTTCCTGAGGACTTTGGAGGATCTCAGAAGAGCACTTTGATGGGCATTGCCAAAATGAATCTCTCTCATTTTCTCTTTTTCTACGTGTTCTGTGGTCACACCCCTCTTCTGACTGACACATTCTTTCTCTGGATAAGTTAATAAAGTCCATTAACTCGCCACTGGGTCCTGTTCTTACCTAGAAACCATTCTATCTCAGTAAGGATAATGCAAGTATTTCAGATTTCCTCACGTGTGGAAGGTTTTGCTTAGTGATCAGAGAGCAGATTTATATTCTTCATTTCAAATTCCATAGCCTCAAATTCCTAGAATAATGTCTTGCAAACAAACAGCTCATGAAATGTTTGTTGGATGACTAAACGAGTGACTAGATCAACTTTTGCCTCTCTGTAGCTTAGATGATCAGATCGGAAAAGTAGATTTTATTTAACATATTTAGTTGGCTCTCATAAAAACTGAATGGCGGACAAAAGAGTTTTTCTAGCCCACTTCCTGAGACCCAGGGGTCTATCAATTTGCATTGATTGGGGCAATTTCGTGTCAAGATGGAACCTGGCAGGACACATTTGTGGCTTCATTCCACATACATACTCTTATTGGCTCCAGGAGCAGACATGTGACAGAGGCCTGGCCAATCAGAGCATCATATCATCCTAGCCTGGCTCAGAGATGAGCAGGGGACTGAATCAGATCTAATGATAGGGGACTTTTTTCTAGAACTTGCTCTGAAGCTGGGAAGACTGTCCGAGAACTGCAGACTGCCATTTTGCCAGCTTGAGGAGGAAGCCAAACTGGCATAGAGATCATACAGGGAAGCAGAGAAGCGGTGGGTGCGAGACAAGTAGACCTTAGGGACACGATTTGAATCTCTGGATTCCGCCGTGTCTGACACGTGCTTTTCCCTGCCCTTTCAGCCGTGTGAGCCAGAATCCCCGCTTGCGCTTATGCAATTTGAGTTGTATTTTCTTTCCCAACTAAAGAGTCCTAGCTAATAGTCTGCTTATGGAAACTAGCTGGTGAAAACAGGCAAAAGTCATAAATTGCAAATTCTGTGTGTAAGAAATGTACCAAAATGTTAATGATTATCTCAGAATTGTGGGATTATAAGCTTTTTCTTTTCAAAAGATTTTATTTCCAATACTTTCTGGAATAGTTTAAGTTTTCCAAAAGGCCCACATATTAATTTTAATAATAATTCAAAGGAAACAAAAAGCCTCTAGAGTTTTCCCTCTTCAGGGGCACAGGCAGAAGGCCATATGGCCTTTTTCAATACCACCAATATCAACAAACATTTCACAGACTCTCCTGACAGAGTTGAGCTCAAGTTGTGGGTTAACTTTGTGTTTAGTTAGATAATAGAAAAGAAACCACAGTGATTGAGTAGCTTAAAGACTAGCATTTAAATTCTTGACTTGGTCTCTGGTGAAAAAGCCTAAAGACAGTCAAAAGGCTGGTCAAAGGGCCAATGACAGGATTTACTGCTAATCCCCCCAAAAAAGAGCTAAAATGGCTGCTGACCGCAGTGCTTCCTGGGAGGTGGGGGCGGGGGGGCTCTGCGTGAAGGTGTTGGGAAGTCTGACAGGAGAAAAACAGAAGGACCTCCATTAAACCATCCTATACATTCCAAAGGTCTCAAGGGTCTTTTGTGGCTAGCTTTGAGGGTAGCAGAGAGAGGGGAGGCAAGAGCGACAGGAAGGAAGCACAGAAGACCCCTCCAGAGACATGACTGATGCTGATAAAAGCACCACCTCCTCCTTCATCCTGCCATGTCCATTGAAGACTTCATGGTCTCTGGTAGGCAATGAAGTGAGTTAAGAGTCTGAGTTTTTAAAAGGGACTTCACAACTTTACAGCAGGGACTATAATAACATTTATAGGTCTCCACCGAAAGGAAGTTAAATAAATCTCCTGTCTGGGGACACAAAATCACCTGCCACCTTTATGTGGTCAGGAGGGAACTGTCTGCTCCGGAGACCTGTCCCCTGCTGGGTACTCTCACACAGGCTGAGGCCACAGGGATGGAATGTTCTCATCCTTCAAGGGTCAGTGTTCTCTACACTTCTCTTGGCCACTAGAACGAATTGCCCCTCACCTCCTATTTTAAGCACATTTCTAGTTATCAGGATGCAGGGAGACTCAGGCTTCTTGTAATTTCATGTTTGTGAGTCTGTTGTCCTCCATTTCCTCGAGGACAAATTTTATCTTATGATTCTTTTGAATCTCCTCCCTCTTCCCTTGATCCCTGTCACCTTAATAAATGTGCATTTGATGTTGCATTTTCACAGCTGCCTCTTTTTATGCTATCCTCCCAACTAAATAAATGGGTTGGCTGAGCGCCTCCCCACCTGCAGAGGACCAGGGAGAGTGAACTTCTCATGGCTAGTAGCTCAGTAGGGGTCCTTGGCCCAGGACCCCTCTATGGCCCACTCCTCTAGGAGCACCGGGGTCTCATGCTGCCCCAGCCTTGGTAATGTGGACTCCACAGACATTAGCCTCCTTACCTTCAGGCTCACTGTTACCTGTGGCCAACTGCTCTGGGGGAGCAGATGATCCCCCTTCTGACGTATCATCGGAAGGACAGTAGTGGCCAAAGGCTACGTCAGGATGCCTACGTCATTCCCCTCACTTCATCTCATCACGTAGGCATTTTATCATTGCACAACATCACAAGAAGAGCGAGTACAGTACAATCAGATATATTGAGAGAGAGAGAGAGAGAGACCATGTTGATGTAGCTTTTATTATAGCATATTGCTGTAATTATTCTATTTTATTATTAGTTATGGTTGTTAATCTCTTACTATGCCTAATTCATAAATTAAACTGTATTCCAGGTAAGTGTGTATAGGGTTTCGTGCTACCACGGTTTGGGGCACCCACTGGGGGTCTTGGAACATATCCCCCGTGGATAAGGGGGGGGACCACTGTACTGACTTTCTTTATAAGTTTTTCCCTAATTAAAATGCACAGTTGGTACACCAAAGACTCAAAGACTTTTCCTTCAGGCCTTGCTGGAAGGCACCACTTGGAGAGAGGGTTGGCTAATGAAATAATTCAAGCCTTCAGAGTCAGATGGCCATAGCCTTGATTCTCATTACAAAATTGAACAAGTAACCCAACCCACCTGGGCCTCAGTTTCATCATCTGTGAATGAGGAGAATAATACCTGTGCTCTGAGGTGGTTGTGGGCATTAAATGGAATGATACATGTTTAATCTTGGGCACGTAGTAAAGGCTCCATAAACGTGAGTTCCCTTCCTCATTGTCTCATTTTCTGAGTCTTTCTAGATTTTTCTAGGTTGTTTTAGAATTGTCTCAGCGGGAGCATTGTGATTAGTGGTGACTTAACTGGGATCCTCTTCCTAAAAGCCCTGCACAATGGTTGCTCCCAGGAAGGTAAAGTGTCCAAGTCAGGAAGCCCATGGGTGGGTACTTCAGTGACATGCAAGGAGCCAAGGAGGGGGCTTCATGCCTGCAGCTCATTCTGCATACCCCAAATCAACAGTGAATGGAGGTCATCCTGGCCTTGCGCAGAAGAGAGGGCCAATCTTTTGCACAAAGTCACCCACAGTTTTGGATGTAACCTCAGTATCTGTTGCCACAGGCACAATGAGAGACAAATTTCCTCCTCCATTCTCTGGTCCTCACAGGGCAAGATTTGTATCTGGCAGGGATTTTCATGAATTGATGGTGAAAACCTGAGTAGCTAGTCTTATAGTCTCAGTATTGTATATGAATGCCTGAGAACAAGACTGCATTGTCTAAGTAAAACCAGGAGGGGAGGTCACCTTGGAAGCCACGGACAATCTGCCCAAGACTCCAGTGCTCCAGAAAGGGGGCAGGAGCAGTGCAGGGGGTTGACTTCAGCCACATTGGACAGGAGGTGACGTTTACAACTGTGATCTATAGCCTGGGGGGATAGTAGATCCTGAAGGGTCTCCCAGTGCCCAGACAAGGGAAGAGAGGGTTGGATTTCCAGAGTCATCCTTGAATGCTCTGCAGCAACTTCTGCGGCTACATCAGCTAAGGTCTGGGTCTGCACACGCATCACCTGCCCATCCTTTTTCCTTTCCTGCATCCACAGCCCATGGGAAAGGGCAGATACCAGGCAGCTGGGATGTGCCACGCTTGGAGCCTAGAAGTCAAAGCACCCTCAGGTGAGACCCAAATCCACGTTTCATCCACGTCTTTTCTAACAGTTCACAGAGCTGGGATACCTTTCAGATAAGTGTTGGCCTCTAATGGTCAGAGGAGAGAAGGAATGGCCATTGCCCTGTTCCTTCCTCAGCAGAACACCACTCTATGATTCTGTTTGCCTGACAGGCACATTTTCCCATTCATTCGGGAAACAACCACTGGACCACTTTCTGAGGCAGAGCATGTGCTAGGGTGGTAGGTCTCTAACTCCAGATCTACGGACTTTGCCAGGCTGGCAGCAAAAGAAGCAACTTTGGAAGCTGTTAAAAATACCAGTTCTGGGGCTTCTCCATAGGTCTAGGTGAATTTCAGATCATCTGTATTTTTTTCAAAGTTCTCATTTTGAGGGTCCCCGTCTCATAGGGATATAAGGAATAATGACCAGGGCTCTGATCTTACGAACTCACAGGAAAGAGAAACAAAATCCCAGGGAAGGGCTGTGATTAAAGCACATACAACATGCTATGGAGACCCCAGAAAAAGACTGCTGGTGCCTTGAGTGAGCCACAAATGTGGCATCCCAAGAAAGGTGACATTTGAGCTGGGTATTGAACAGTGTATACACATTTGTCAGGTGGGTGAGGGAGTAAAAGGCATTTCAGGCAGAAGAAGAGCCTGTTTGGGGAATTGTGAGTGCCTTGAAGGTATTTATGTGGCTGGGGTGGGGCTGGGGGATTAGGGAGCAAGAACTGAGCTGGCCAGGTGGGTTGAGCCCGATCACATAGGGTGTTGCCTGCAAAGCAAGCTGGGAGCTTGTACCTTACCCCATGGGCCACCAAGCACCACTGATGTATAGGAGCAAGTCAGATTCACACTTGAGAAAGGTCACTATAGCAGCCTATATGGGAGATGGGTTGGAAGGGGTCAAAGAGACAGGGAGAACAATTAGGGGCTCTTGTAATCACCTGGGCTGTGGAGGTTGAGAGCCCCATGCCTGCACTCAGGCCACTGCAGTGGGATGGAGCCATGGGGATAGCACGTAGAGATGTTAATATCTCTGTGATTATCTTAAACATGTGTCAGGCGCTCATGTGTTGCTGACCAGGCAGCCACCCTTCCATAGTCCCCAGTCTGCATATGGCTAGGCATGACCTCCAAATGGGCCAGGATTGCTAAATTAAGTAGCACGGACCACCGTCATCATTAATGCAAGCACACAGGGCAGTTTTAGAAATCCTGGCAATGCTTTCTGGCAAGTGTAATAAAAAAATTAATTGAATAATCATGCGATGTAAATAGATTTCATGTGAGCTCTCATTTTGGTGGGAGGGACGGGAGGAATGGAGAGAATCGTGTGATTTATGGCTTTGAGTGGTGTAATGAATTAGGCCGGGCACCCCACAGTGAGCCTGAGTCTGCCTCAGCCTGCATTATGAGGTGGCTGGATCATTTTGAGCAGTGTGGCTCAGGTGACCCAATGCAGGCATGAGAGATGGGGGTCATTAAAATCTGCCACACTGCGGGAACTCTCTTTAAAAAGAGACTCAAAGGCTTGCTTTGCAGAGTAGCAGCATTTTTCTTTGGGATACAGGGTGTTCTATCACTTAGAGAAAACTGGTGCAGATCCAAGGCAAAACGATAATGATCGAAAATAAATTGATGGCCTCAAAGGGAGGGGTGGGGAAGGAGGAGGGTGAACAGTGGTGGGGAGCTACCTACAACCCGAAGCAAAGACTCTGTACAGGAAATGACGAATGAGTTAATATCAGGTAGGAAATATTGACTTGTGTGTATGAGATTCAAAATTAGAATTTCTGAATCCATGCAGCCAGGGTGGTCTCAGGCGGAGAACACCTGGGAGTGATAAATTAGCTTATTAATCTTGATTTAGGACACTTGAGCTTGCCTCTTCTCTTTTGCTAAGCCTTAGTTTCTTTGTCTGAGAAATGGGGATATTAATAGCGATTCCAACAGGTAATTTTGAGTATCAAATGTGATTATGTGTTTGGAAGCTGTGTGTGTGTGTGTGTGTATGTGTGTGTATTTTCATGCATTTGCTCCCAGGGAACTGGGACCCAGACTCAGAAATACAGGAAGGCACATTCTTGCCTTTCTGCTGGAGGATAGCGCATATAGCCCTGAATAGAATAGTTGAAAGGGAGCCTGGGCTGTGCATTAGAGGCCCTGCATCTGGTAAACTCAGTCTTAAATGCACTCTGCCCTGAGAAATAAATGAATATCAAGCTTATGTGTTCTGATGCAACTGGGCTACTGAAGGGCAAGACCGTGCATTTGAAGGGGGTGTATGTTTCTACCGTCATTCAGCTCGGGGTGGGGAGGGCAGACTTAAGAGGGAGACCCCAGACTTCATCTGACCCTTGGAGAACTGTGCTCTAGACCTTGTCTAGTGGGGACATGTGCCTGGGCATGGAGTAAATGCCCGCTGGAGGGAGGGAGGCTGGCTGACTTCTACAACCCGGCAGTGTTCCAGGAGCTTGGAACTGAGGGGTTTGCTCCACAGGAGCCAGATCTGTGCATCTGGAAACAGCTACCTCTAGTCTATAAAATTAAGTTCCCTGTATTGTCATTCTGTCTGATTAATCCCGAGCCTTTTGTAAAGTTCAATAAGCACGACAGGCTGGTCTGGCCTCCACTGATGCTGGCCACACCTATAGTGGCAACAGCCTGAGAGAAAGAGTGGCAACTCCCACCTTTTTGGGTTTGTCTCCCGAGCCCCCGTGACCCCTTTGTATTTTCCAAAGATGGTCCCGACAATATCTCCCATCCCACATCTTCTTACCATGTGATGTTGGCAATCCTCCTGTTGAGCGGCGGGCTCCATGTCCCCTGCCCTTGAGCCTGGGCGGATCTTTGCGATTGCCTCAACCAGTAGCAATGATGCCATGTGACTTCTCAGATGGGTCATTAAAATGGCATGTGCTTCTGCCTTGTTCTCCTGGGACACTTGCTCTTCGAACCCAGCTCCATGCTGTGAAGAAGCCAGTACCCATGGGGAGGCCACGGGCAGATGTCCCAACCAATAGTTCATCTGAGGTCCTGGTCAGGATCGGTCACCAGATAGGTGAGTGAAGAGATCTTCAGATGATTCTAGCCACCAGCTGAGGCCCCAGACATCATGGAACAGAGACAAACTGCCCCTGCAGTGTCCTTCCCAAATGTCAGACCTACAAGATCCAGAAGCCTAAAACACTGGTTGTTTTATGTCACTAGGTTTTAGGTTGGTTTGTTATATAGAGATAGGTCACAGGAACACCCTTCATGCTTACTTCCCAGCTGAGGTTCCCTGTAAACAAACACAGAAACACCATTTTAATGATCTGAAATGTCAATATAGTTAAACCACAGAAGGCGAAATAGAAATGAAATGCTTCAGTGGAAGAGGTGAGTGAGGGGCCACATAACAGGGAACTAGAAGAAATACCCATCTTATCCAAGATTTACTGCCTCAGTGAAAGAGGAAACAGCTCTGTACTGAAATATTTAAAAAAATATATATAACAAGCTATTTTACTTGAAATGAGACTTTGTTTTTACTAGGAATCAGAATTCAACTAAACTATAAACTAGAACTAACCACATTAATTTACTGAACCCAGGCAGAACTGGTTCCAAGTATCACTTTTATTTTTAGTGGACTGCAAACCAATTCGAAGTTGTTTAAAAAAAATTATGAATATAAGCTTTCCGTTGAAATTACAACCAAATCCATACATCTTTGAAAACAATTTCTGCCATGTTAAGAATTATACTATGAAAATATTATGCTATTCTCTAAAGTGAACCTGAAAAAAACATGAGAAATAAATAAATATATCATTGTTCAAAGTCCCCTGGGGTACACACTAATTCATTCAAAATCGATTGGTAAAATTGTGAGGAATACATTATTTATATGTACTGAGGAGGGGCATGCTGTTTCACACACCAGTTCCCAATAAGCCCCAAGTGCTTTGTATATTGAAAAAGCTGTACAAATACTTGTTATGCGTCACATGATATATTAGAAAAATCCAGAGTTTTAGAGTCTTATAGACCTGGGTTATTATCCCAACCCGGTTACTCTGAGACTTCAAGAAATTTGCAAAAGTTTCATCACTAGTAAAATGGAAAAAATTATGCGTAATTCATAGGGTTTGTTTGTGTGTTCATAGCTCTGGGTCAGGAGGAGGAGCGAGGAGGGAGGGAGGGAGCTAGTTATTCCCCTAATATGTGTGCTCCCATTGTGCGGTATAGACTCGTCTCTGGGAAGGGGTCATCCAACCAGTGGCTGCATTCGCTGACTCTGTCTTGCACGTAGGTGATGTCTGGACTAGTCTGCCATGGGAACAGACGTGATCAGGAATGGGTGTGCCTTCCCCCCCACCCCGCCACTTCTGCCTGGGCCTGCCAGCTGGATGAAGAAGACTCCAGATTCCTGGAAGATGGATGGTAGAGCTACCACATGGAAAAAACGGGGTTCTGGATTCATTATATGGAGGAAAGCCACCTGGTGACTAGGGACACCTACCGTAGATAATTAGGGGAGAGAGAGTGACAATCCACTGAACTTAGCGGTTTGTTTGTTACAGCGGCTAATGTTACCCTAGCTAGTACAGAATCAGGGGAGACCCTGTATACAGCATGTGTGAGCCCAGTGACTGACAGAGTGCTCAGCTTCATCCCTTTGAATGAAGGAAGGGTATAGATCTATCTGCCCATTCAGAATCTAAAAGACAGCACGTTCATTTAGTTGTCATCTTTGTGAGACCTGATATGCCCAATGACGTCTGAAAAGTCTTGAATGGTGGCTGGAACAGGTGTTTTGGTGGAATGAATGGCCCGTGCGCGGATATGCTTGCTTATATAAAGCATGCGGTTCCTTTTGAATTTCACTTGAGAACTGGTCTTTGTGCAATATATTTAGCATCTCCAGAAGATAACAGAGAGGTGTAGGAAAAGGCTGAAATGCTCTAATAGAAAAACTCACATCTCAAGATGTAGTTTTTCACAAACCCAACAGGCATTTCAAGATCTCCCTGCTCCCAATCAGGAAGGGGAAGAATCTAATACAGCAGAGTAGCCACTGGGGAACATGAAATCCTCCTGTAATTCCCTCCACTAATTAAAATCCTCAGCATTTAAAAACATAAAAAAATGAATATTTCACATAAAAATGCTTCATTTTAACACAGCAATAGACAAAATATATCACATCAGTCCTATCATTTGCTTTTTTTTTTTGAAGTCTAGTGATTCAGGAATGTGCAGTGTACCATAATGCCTAGTGGACTAACAGCATTTTACATTTTCTGTTATATCTTCTTTTTACATCACTCTTGTGCATGATTAGAGAAGTCACTTTTAAGCATTCTGAGCTTTACAATTAATTTTTTCACTTGTCAATAAAGGCTAAAGAAACCACCCGACTGTCTAAAAATCAGCTATTACATTTGAACGCCAAAATGCTTTAATCTGTGATGGCAATCCGCCTTGGAGAGTGATCCTCTTTCCTCTTGCTGGCCTCATATTTTATTGAACCAATCTTTGCTTGCAAAAGGATTCGTCAGTGTTTGCTTTCTGGCTACATAAAAAAACCCAAAAAACAAAACACAAAAACCAGAGCTGTGAGATGCTCCAGCAGAAAGTTCCTTTGCAAAAGTTGAAGGTGAGCCTTTGTTTGGTACAAGATCTATTGCTGGTTCCCTGATAGATTTATTGTAAGGTGGGGGGGGCAGGCAAGGGGCAGGCTGGGAATGAGAGAGTGCTCAGTGTTGGTTTGAGCCCCTCAGCCCAAGAACAAGAGTCCAGTTCCTAAAGGAGGCAGTACAAAGAGAAAACAACAAAATGCATTTTTTTTCAAGAATGGTGTCTCATTCCAGGTTCCTTAAAAAAACAACAAAACACCCCAAAACAAACAAACAAACAAGCAAAAAAACCCAGAACCTAAGGCTTAAGAGCTTAAGGTCTAATATTTTATTTGGGAGTGAAATCCCAGGGAACAGGAGTGAGACTGGAAAGGGAGGGAGCAAATACAAGAGAGTGTGTTGCCCAGTGTCCACTCTTTTGCCATAGAGTGATTCTACGGTGGGCTCTTAAGTAGCCTTCAGACAGCTCATGTTGCCAAGAGAAGAAAGGGGGAAGCATTTATCTGTTGACATCATCTCCCAGTGTTGAAAGTTTTTCCTGCATTTTCAGGTTCAGTGTGGGCACATAGTGGGTCCATCCTGCACGTAGTGGGTCAATCTTGTGCGTAGTGGGTCCATCCTGCACATAGTGGCAATATGAGAGCCCCGGCGTGGTGCACGGTACTGGTGTGAGGCAAGATGCCACCTGGGCATGCTCCATAGTGACATCAGGGAACAGCCGCAGCTGTCACCATGGGCACAAGGTCTGTAATGGCAATGCCAGTAGCACCAGAGACCTTGTTCCAGGACCAAAGGAACTTCACACTACACCCAGGGTCACCTCGGCCAGAAAGCAAGGCAATTATGTGGATCGGGGATAGGGCATAACTGAATCGGGGACAAATAGCAAGTCCGAAGGGACTGGAGTCTTTAAAGCCCTGGTAACTGTATGATAGGATTAAATTTTACTGAAGCACATCCTGAACTGTGAGGTGTGAGACCACCATGATGCGGGACACAAACCTCAGGTTCATCTCCCTTCCAAGCCCAGCTTTTTCCGCCATTCCTCTCTGGTCGTTAGAGTGCAATGGGGGCTTACACGGGCCCGCTAATGGCCAAGGAAGGTAGGTAATTTGTAAGCAACATTTCGGGTTCCCAGCGGATCAGGCACGGAGGTGTGTTTAATTGCATTCACTGGAGAAGCAAATGATGGTAATAAGTTCGTGCTAAATGTGGATGGGGTAGAGTCAGGTGGGGAAAGTCCACGGCTGTATTGCTTTCCCTCCTTCTTTCTGTGTCCACTCCCCAGATCGCCAGATGTAATAAGGATCAAGCGGCATCCAGAGGCGCCCTTGGGTAAATGGGGATAGCGCTTTCCTTCTCCGGATGACAGAAGAATTGTGGTGCGCGTTCACGGCTCCCCGCTCCTTTTCTGCAAGACTACCGGTTAGTTTCTGCCCTGCCTGTCCGAAGCCACTCTTCAGGCTTCCTCGAAACAAGCTAAGAGCTGAGAGAAGGGACAGGGAGGAAGGAATGGAGGCTTTGCCATGAAAAATTTAACCCAAGGAAGGCTGAAACCCGCAGTTCAGAGAACCGTAATTCCAGCAGCTTGGGGCACACTACACATCGGCTGGGAAACTTTTAGGCACTTTTTAGATCCACTTCGGGATTTCCAGGGAAAACTCAAGGGATGGAATTAATTCCTAATCTGGGCGATTTGACAGATGGTCTCCTTTTCCTTTGGATACCTGTCTTTGACGTGAAACTCAGCTTTCCCAGAGAATTTGTTTGAAGCTCCTTAAAGGTCCATGCCTTGCTCTGTGGTTTTGGAGAACTTAGTATGTTAAGTTGATGTGGTTCTATGACCAGTTTTCTTGATGCTTAAAGAATCTTGTTATATAGTTTTCCCTGAATCTCCAAGCAGGTACCACATTTGGTATGGGGATACCATGGCTTTATATGATGTGAATGACCCTACTGTAAGTGATATGTAGGGATAAAAGAAGAAAAACCCATAAAACCGAAAGCCTACTTATTCAGAAGGCATTTCCATGAGTTTGTTTTTTTGTTATTGGATAAGGTAGCGTCTCTTGAGTTGTTCTAGGAGCATTCAGGTCTTCTGTTTCTTCTTGAGTAACTTTGATAAACTTTTCCCCAAAGACAAGGTCCGTTTCTTCTACTTTCATATTTGTTGGTATCAGCGGGTTTATAGCATTCTCTTACTGTGTATAACACGTCTTTTATTGATCTTGATTTTATCTGTTCTCTTTAAGTTACACCTTTTTAATCATGATGTGGTGCCTTCTTTTTTTCTTAAGTAGTCTCAGGGAAAGATTGTTTACTTTTTAAGGCTTTTCAGGTAACCTACTTTGGTTTTGATGATCCTTTCTCTTATGGCTTTGTTTTAGACTTCATTAATTCTGGCTTGTATGTTTATTATTTTCTTCCTACTCCTTTCCTTGAGTTTATTCTGTGTTCTGCTACTTACTCCTTAAATTAGATGCTTTGATGATTCTATTTTTTTATTTTTTCTAATATAATCAGTTATTATGATAGATTAACCTTATGAGTATTGCTTTAGTGCACGCCGACAGTTTGATGTATGTGATTTTATTAGGGTTTAGTCTCAAATATTTAAATATTCCCATGATGATTTCTTCTTTGACCCATGAGTTAAAGTGTGTGTGTATATGTATGCATGTGTTTGGATGCTGATAATCAAAGGTGGTGATACAAACATAACATTGTTTGTATGTATGCTTGGAAATTTCCACAGTAAAAAGATTTAAAAAAAAACCATGATTATTAAGGAGGCCACATGTTGTGATGAGCACTGGGTGTTATATGCAACTAATGAATCATTGAACACTACATCAAAAACTAATGATGTACGATATGTTGGCTAACTGAACATAATAAAAAAAAGTAATTGATCCTCTTTGGAGAATGATATGAAAGCAATTCACTGTCTTGAAAACAGGTAAATAAAGAGAAAGAAACATAAAAAATAAAAATAAAAAATTTAAAAAACCATGTTTTAAGCCTATCTTTTTATGGTTGATTTCTAGCTTAATTGAATTTCATTGAGTGTGGTCTATTAGATGCCAGTTCTATGAAAAGTTTTAAGAACTCTCTGACCTACGGCATTGTCAGTTCTTATAAATGCTTTCTGAGTGGTTGAGAACACAACTTCCCTATTTGCTATAGGGATACAAACGCACATATTCATTAGGTAAAATTTGTTAACTGTGTAGTTCAAACCTTCTGTAGCTCACTGATTGTCTGCTTTATTTATTCCTAGGAAAGATGCATTTTACTCCCACTCCGTTGATGGATTTGACAATTTCTCTTATAGTTCTGTGATTTCAAGCTTATAAACGAGACTGTGCTATTAATCAAGAACAAATTCAGAATTGCTGTGCCACCCTAGTGAAGCAGCCCTTTGAATGTGATAGCAACCCTCTTTATTCACAACAGTGTGGTTTGGCTTAAAGTCTCTTTTAACTGATATCAGTAAGCTACACAAGATTTTTTTTCTGTATTTTTAATTCTCATTTTGTATACCAGTGTATCATTGTTTTTTTTCTAAACTCAGTCTGACATTCTATTAGTTGGTGAATATTAGTCTATGTACATTTATGACTGACTGATTTATTATTTATTTATCTATCTATCTATTTATTTAACGTTAAGTGAGCAGAGGGAGGGGCAGAAGGAGAGGGAGAAAGAGAATCCCAAGCAGGCTCTGTGCTCAGTGGGAGCCCCACGCGGGGCTCGATCCCATGACCCTGAGATCATGACCTGAGCCGAAATCAAGAGTTGGAAAGCTAACTAACTGAGCCACCCAGACAGCCCTATGGTAGATATATTTAAATGTCTTCCTGGCAGCATTAGTTTCTACTTTCTACCGAATCTGCCTTTTCTCTGCTTGGTCGATTTTCTTTTTCTATCTTCTTGTGGACCAACGGTATTTTTAAATTTCATGCTTACCCTGTCCTGTTTTCGGAGTTCTCACTCTATTTCTATTCTTTTGGTCACTATTCTTAAAATTTCAGTATGCTTAAAAAGCTTAACATCCAAAATTAGCCAGTGTCTTTTCTCTCCAAACAGTAACAGCCTGCAGAACACATTCAATTCAGTCACTTCTCCTGTCTTACCACTGTGATCAATATTTATTTTATACTATTTTTTTTCTTTTAACCCATCCATTCTTATTTTTGTTGTCTGTTTTGCAAATGCTTTAGATCAGGGGTCAGCAAACTTTTTCTGTAAAGGGCGGGATTTCCTGGCCAGAGGGTCTTTGTTACAATTACTCTCAACTCTGTTGTTTACTGGAGAAATAGCCACAGCCACAGAACAAGCCTGGGACGTGGGTTAAGTGATGCTGAGTGGTCCGATTCCTGCTTCCCCTTCTGCAACTTTGTTTCAAAGTATTATCTTACGGTGGTCTTGGGCTGTGGGGCATTTTCCTAATTCCAGATAGAATCTTGACAATTCACTGTAAACAAACAATTTGTTCTAGGTTTCTCCTAAACTTCACCCACCCCTCCTCCCCAGTGCTTGGTTTTCCTCTGCTCCTAGCCCATGGAAGCAACAGAGGGAGAAACCTCAGTGATTTCAAACTGGAAAGAGGGGAACAAAACTGGTGTTCTCTGTGTTTCTTTCCCTTGCAACTTTCTCCCTCCCTCTGGATATCTTGTCTTATTTATTTTCTTTACTGCAATTCGAAATCCCTGTTATTGCTGGAGGTAATTAGCTTTGAGCAATTATAATCATTCTCTATTCCCTCTCTAGCTTTCCACTCCACCAGGGGAAAGCAAAGGTGAGACTCAGATTGTGGAGGAGGGCTTCTGATTTACAAGTTTTTTTCTACATCTTTTTCCCTGACTGCCACACATGCTTCAGCCTGCCTCTCTAGACATAATGAGGGATTTGTGAGACAGTTTAGAATTTTGTCCATTGACCATCTTTATTCTGTTCTGCTTTTTGGGGGACATGGCTCTAAGACGAGTTAATTCCTAGACCTTCACAAAGGATCATGGCATAAGCTTGTGGCCCTTGGTTTTTTGATTATTGCCTCTTTTTATGGCAGCCTTACATTTATTTATCTTCTAAACTCATTTTGTCAGTTTTGAGAGCTGAAGAAACTAGGAGTCTGCTTTACTTTTCATATTACCTTCGTGGTCCATTCAAGAACCATGTAGATCCCTTTCTGTGGGGAGTGAGGGCTTTAGAGCCAGAAAGACGCAGATTAAAATTCTAACTCTGCCATTTATGATGATACTGAGCAAGTTACTTATTCTGCATGTGTCGGCTTTATTCTTTAATATGGTGATAAGTATTATTGTTGTGAGGTTCTGAGACCTACGTGTAAATAAAACAAGATGTGTTCTCTCCCAGAGGTCATTTTCAAGGACAGGCTGAAATATAAATGCTTACTTAAGGTGGAGAGTGCTAAGTCCAATGGGAGGCTGCTCCGCATGACCTACAGAGGGTACCTTAACCCCAGTGGTGGTAGGGGAATGACAATGGGGATGGTCACTCATCCTTTCCAGGTGAGGATGCAGCTGATCAGATGGGTGAGGTGTCCTTTTGGAGATAGCAAGAGAACAAGTGTGGGACAGGGGTGACTAGTGTGACCTTGGGGAACCACATGAGTAGTGAAAGGAAGGATTCAGGGGCCAGGTCATGGAAGCCTCGGATGCCTTCTGTGATCTCTGTACCTTCTGCTAACAGTGTGGAATTTAGTATTTTAGTAAAGGCGAACACTGGATGTTTTTAGGCAGAGTGGTGCTTCAAACGATCAGATTTGTGTTTTAGAAACTCTAGAAACATTGAGAAAGATGGTTAGAGAATGTGGTAGGTTGTAGAAATGGCTGCAACAGCATCAGCCATCCCATGCGCTCTTCTTACAGTATGACATTGACCACTCCTTTCACGGAGGAGTATCTGAGCAGGTTTAGGATGCTACACAACTTCCAAGCCAGATCAAAGAAGGAAATAAAGCTTCCACCGAGCTCTCTTGGTATGTTTGCTCTTGGAAGTTAGTCAGCACGGCATAAGGATCCCCAAGCATTTGTGGAGAGGTCCACATGACAAGGAATTCAGTTGACAGGGCTGAGCACCCAGCTGGTAACCTGCACCAACTTACCGGCCATGTGAGTGCACCATCTTGGAAGTGGATCTCCCAGCTCCTAGTTGAGCCATCCCATCTAGTGCCACATGGAACAGAGAGGGGCTGCGCCTGCTGAGCCCTGCCAGAATTTCACATCTGAGGGCAAAATAAAGGATTACTATTGTTCCAAGACACCGCATTTTGTGATGGTTCACTCCATAGCAATAGAGAGTTCTTAGATGGCAAAAGAATAAAGTCAGGTGTATCTATTAGGGAACATTCTTGTTCAGGCAAGAAATGAGGAGGGCTTTAAGTTAAGTCTAAAGCTAAGGTATACCTAAGGCTGTGACGTGTCAGGCGTAGTGTTATGTCAGTAGGAATACAAAGTATACTAGGTGGACAAGGTCCCCTTGCTCAAGAACTTGATAGACTGGCTATCGCACCATGAGGATGGAGTGTAGAATTTATTTGCCTAAGGATGTATGCTCTCTATGCCTAAGATTAAGAGGAAATTCTTTTTAAGAATTAAAAAAAAAAAAAAAAAACTAAAAAACCCTGCATCATTACAAGAATAGAAGTTTTGGGATCCAGATAGCATGGTAATGACTTTGGCTTTACTTTCTAAGCCCCACTGACCATATTATAAAGTGACTTTTTTGCCTTTGTCTCCATTAGAGAAAACCTTCATGTGGGTACATTTCCTGCTCCCCCAGCATTGTGTGACTTTTAGTTCAAAGCACAAAGAAGCACTTGCTATTTGCATCAATGCTTGTTACTCCCCCCCCCCCCCCCGGCCCCCCGCCCGGGGTGGAGTGTGGGAGGATTACCACAGTATTCTTTTCAAGTGCTCTCAGTCCCTGATCAAAGGAAGGGTTTTAGAGTCTTAGTTCATCTGAGATTCAATATAAGACTATTCTTGGTTTGGAGTTTTGAGTAGATCAGTTTTGCTTAAGCACAGAGAGAAAGAACACTAGCCCATGCATTGTAAACCACAAAGTCCTTCACAAATACTAATTATTTTCATTATTTTAAAATGGAATTTGGGGTTTAGTGGTATCCAGAGACTTAAGCATTAAGGAGGACATTTCATTTATAAAATAATTATTCATTCAGATATCTTTTCCTTTGCAAGGAATGGCCATAGCCTCTCTCCACCTTGCTTTTTGCCACAGAACATTGTCCATTCTTTCTTCTTCGCTATGAATGCCACGAACACGGGACTTGGCTCCTCAACTAGGGCAATCTGGCTTTTGTTGCCGTCGCTATGCTGGGAATGACCTTCTGAGTCACCAGTGGCGTTTTACTTGCCCAGGTCTTTGAACGATCCTTAGTGTGCAAATGGCCTGGATTCCCTGCAGCATTTAATGCTGTTGACTATTACTCAATTCTCCAAATTCTCTAGCTTCTGTGTGAACACGCTTTGTTCTAAGGTCTCTGATGGCTTTCTCCACCTCCATTGCTGGCTTTCCTTTCCATCTTCTTCTTATTAAATATTGATGTTCTTTTTTTTTTAAGATTTTACTTATCAGAGAGCACGCACAAG
Source organism: Callorhinus ursinus (assembly GCF_003265705.2). Classification (NCBI taxonomy): domain Eukaryota; kingdom Metazoa; phylum Chordata; class Mammalia; order Carnivora; family Otariidae; genus Callorhinus; species Callorhinus ursinus. The sequence continues at coordinate 5,332,257 of NW_027397117.1, read as the reverse complement.
CAGGGGGAGCGGCAGGCAGAGGGAGAAGCAGACTCCCGCTGAGCAGGGAGCCCGATGTGGGACTCGAACCCAGGATCCCGGGATCATGACCTGAGCTGAAGGCAGACACTTAATCGACTGAGCCACCCAGGTGTCCCCCTAGGGTTTAGTTCTTAAAAGCCTCTCCAACCTTCTAAGACTCTGTCATCTACTTCCAAAACTCCTACCCACTAATGGCTGTGTACATTTTCATGAGTCTCAAAACCCATTTCTACTGCCCTTGAAGCACGAACGCCTAGGAATCATTATTTTATTTGTTTAAATTTTATTTTATTTATTTTATTTTATTGTTATTTTTTTAGAGAGCAAGCAACCTGGGGGTAGGGCAGAGGAAGAGGGAGAGAGAGAATCTTAAGCAGGCTCTGCACCCAGCGTGGAGCCCAACATGGGGCTCAGTCTCACGACCCTGAGATCATGACCTTAGCCCAAACCAAGAGTCAGATGCTTAACCAACTGAGGCACCCAGGTGCCCTGAATCACTATTTTTTTAAAAAAGATTTTATTTTTAAGTAATCTCTACATCCACCATGGGGCTCAAACTCAAAACCCCAAGATCAGGCATGGCACGCTCCACCGACTGAGCCAGCCATAGGCTCAGTGCCCCTAGGAATCACTAATTTTGAAGATACAAAAATGAATAAGCCATAGTCTCTCACCACAAGGAGGTTACAGCCCAGTAAGGTGGATGAGAAATGTACATACGGCTTTTTCAAACTGGACTTTTCCATTAGGCCTGGCATATAGCCGGGGCAGCTACTCAAGACTTAAGGCAATATGACCCAAAGTGACTGCTTCGTTGCATTTAAGTGACGTTAAAATTGGTAAGTTTTTATTTTTTAACTAGAAAGTTTTAAGACTGACACAAAGCAGGCCTTTCTATTTTATCTGAAGCTGGATCGAGATCCCGAGGAAAATAAAACTCATTGACAGCTGATCTCTGAGTAGGGATGATGTATCAGGTGGTGTTCCTTAGTTGTAAGCAGTAAAAAGGGACTTCAACTAATTTTAGAAAAAGAAAAGGAGATTATGGAAAGGATGGGCAATACTTTTGGAATGGAAGAAAGAAGAAAGAACTGAATAACGGGCATCCAGAAGGAAAGGCACCAACGCCACTCTGGACACCTGAGTGATGGAAACACACAGACCATCACGTGCCCGAACCTGCGCTCAGACAGAGCTCCTTTAGCACCGAAAGCAAATGAGACTCTGCAGGCTAAGACCACAGTCACCTACCACGATGGAGAAAGGCTGCTCAGTAAAGCACAGTGCCTGGCTCGTAGGAGACATTCGAGAAAAGATTTTTGAATGAAGCAATAAACGAATCAGGTCCTTAGGCAGTTTAGTCTACAATCTCTACCAATAGTGCTTGAATTCTTTCACAGACCAAAGTGAAAACTTTCTGGGCATTTTAAGTCTGGCTGGTGTGATGAATAAAATTTCGGTCCCATGGGGAAGACAGGAATACTGGCTGTAACTGTCTTCTTGGGATTCAAAAATCACCCTGGTCGTCAGCAAACCAAATGAAAATGAACCCAGAAGAGGCATCTGCCCATCACGCTGTTGTTTTTTCACATGATGGAATGCATGATGGGATGCTGAGGGATGCCAGAGACGATGCAGGCATATTCCTCTGGATATAGAACACTTGAGATCTGACAGTCCCCCATTTCTCTTTATTTCTGTGAAGGCATGATCCTGACAAGGCTATTTTTCGCCACCCACCCTTGCTGTTTTCTTATAAATGACAGCGAAAGAAAGAAGGGAAATACAGACATCTTATTCATCAGCGTGGTTATAGTTTTGCAACACTATGCCCAGAAGGACACACCGAACTACCACTGTCCCCCAGGAAAACACATGACTCTAACAAATGAGAGGCTGAGAAATCCAACAGGTAGACAGCAGCTGGACTTCCGTCCGGCAGGCATTGGGCCTTTCATCCTTTTGGGGCAGGATTCATGACTCAAGGTGTGAAACGGACAACTCTATTGATCCACAGGAACATTTTCATGTCTTGAGGCTTAGTTTAGATTTTTTGGGGGGAGGGGTAGCATCCAACTTGGAGGCGCCAATTTCTGCAGAGCAAGTTGGCAAATCAGCCCAACACTTAGTACCTTGAAAGCACACTCTATTTGGCTCTTACAGTTCTTTTTATTTTATTTTTTTAAAGATTTTGTTTGTTTCTTTGTTTGTTTATGGCATGCACGAGCAGGGAGAGGGGCAGGGGGAGAGGGAGAGAGAGAATCTGACTCTGGGCTGAGCATGGAGCCTGATGTGGGGCTTGATCTCATGACTCTGAGATCATGACCTGAGCTGAAATCAAGAGTCCGACACTTCATTGGCTGAGCCACCCTGGTGCCCCTTGGCTCATACAGTTCTAAGAGTGGACTGGACTCAGCTCCATGGTTCTCACTCGGGGCCTTTTGCACAGTTGTGGTCAGACATTGGCTGGGGCTGGAGTCATCTGAAGGTTCAGCGGGGATGGATGTGTAAGATAACTCCTTCACTCGGGGGTCTGGTGCCTCAGCCGGGCTAGCTGGGCATCGCTCTGTTCTCATGTGTCCTTTCCACGTGGTTAGCCCGGGCTTCCTCCTGGTCAGCCAGTTTTAGGAGAATGCAAGCTTTCCAAGATCCCCCGGTGGAAGCTGTAAGTCTTCTGATGTTCCAGCCATCACACAAAGTGACTTCCACCACATTATGTCGGTCCAAAACTGAGATTTAAGGGAAGGGGATTCCACAAGGGAGTGAGTACTGGGAGGTCTGCCTCAGTAGGGAGCCTGTTTAGAGCTAACCTAAGATGAGCCCCCTGCCATCCGTGCTGCCTCTACAGAGGCCGTGGGTGGTCTCGCCTCACATGCTCTATGCTTTTCCCACTGTGGGTCCTTCCAGTGCCCATTCGTACTGTGCATTCCCTCCATCCACACGCACTTTCCTGCCTCTCCCAACCATGCTGCTCTCCCATCCTTGCCCCTGGGCCCCTGGATAACTGTTACTTATTCTCACCCACATGACACTCCTTCAGGGAAGCAGTTCTTGGCCCCCCAGGCTCAGTCAGGCTCTTCTTAAAAATGCTCAGAGGTGAGTTTCCTCCCTCCGTGGCGCTACCTGCAGTTCGCACTCACATCAGCCACAAGATAATTCGGGGAATAGATGTCTCCTCCACAGACTGAGCTCGAGAAGGTGACCACTGTGTATCTTTTTTCTTTTTTGTTTTTAATCCATATTGTGTTTCCTACACAGCACAGAGCTCAGAAACTGCTAAATGAACCCTTCTCAGACTGCCACGCTGTGTTTTGGGGGCTTTTCAAGACAATTTGCTCATCTTATTGAGAACGAACCTCCTGATGGAGGAGAAGAGATGTGGTTGAGTAAAAAGGACCAGGCGTTTTTAACAGAGTGAGAAAGAGGAGCAACCCAGCAGGATTGCAAAGGTATCGCCGTCTTATTTTTGGGTGCCGGGGGTGGGTGGGAACGACTGGTCAGTGAGTTTTTGCTGGAGCCAAGAACTGAGAACAGGCATCCCATTTGGTGCCTGCAGCAGGGGATATGGGCAGATGAGGCTATGCAGGCAGGAGAGAAGTAGTCGGACTTGGCAGGTGGCAGGTGGGATATTTAAACAGCAAAGCTGGTGTGAGTCAGGTAGGACTTGCACGTGGATTCATGACTCAGTGCACGGAAGCTGCAACAACTGAAAGCTGCTGAGGCCATCAGCAACAATCTAAAAGCTAGGGGAGGTCCTGGGGGAGTACAGCGGGTAACCTGAGTGTCCTGGGCTTGCCAGCCTTCCTTTATTAACCGAATTATGGATACCTGGAGCCTCTGTCCTGCTTCATTGCAAGATAAAAGTCTGGACTTTTCCCCACGCATGGCTCTGACTGACGTCCTCCCGGGGTCGCTGGTTGTCTGCACCTACATTGTGCCTTTCTCACTGGTTCACACCAGAGGGGAACAGAGGTGCCCTGCCTTCAACCCCACACTTGCCTTCACTAGAGAATTCTGGATTGGGGCAGGGTGGGAAATGACAGCACGGGGCAGGAAACAGCTTAAAACTGGACAGCAGATATTACCTGCCATTCCTCAAATTTACTGGCCAGCCCTGGCCACGGGCAGTCCCTTAAAAACTATATTTCTCCTTGGTTCCAGCTAAATGTTATTTTCTGGAGGCCTGATCCTTTTTGGAGCAAAGACCCAGTAATACCTTTTGCAGCTGCCTGAGCCCCCGGTTCAACTCTTTGAGCCTGCCAAGCAGAAACTTCAAGTCTCGTACCATTGAAAATACATTATTTTAAAAGAATCTTATGCCAAAACGCCTTAATCAAAGGCACCTTTCACTGAGGAAGAGAGATTTAAGCTCTTAGTGTCCCTTGCATCGAGATTTTCCTCTGTGCAACCAAAGCCTCCTTTAAGGGCATCAGTGGCTAAATCTACATATGCTGATTGGGTGACACCCATCTAGCAGGCACCGTGTTGCCTGATGGGGGCACAGCAGTGAGAAAAACACACAGGGTCCTTATGCTCTCCAGGCTGATTCTTAACAATCCTCTCCTCCCTTCCATGGTTTTGAGCACAGGGAGGGTTTGGGGTGGGACTGAGAGCTTGCAGGTGAGTGAGGTGGTGATTGGCTGAGGGCAGCCTTCCCCACGGTCTGAAGGAACTAAAGCCTCTCCCTTGACCAAGAACAAACTAGGTCTCAGGCCATTAGGGCGGCGTCCCGCCTCTGAGCGCCTATGTCCAGCCATTCCCACCGGGCAAACTGGGCTCCAGCTGCAGGCGGAGCAGGCTGCCCAGCTCAGTCAGCCCTGTGCCTTGCTTCTGCTGCTCTCACTGAGTAGCCAGCCTGGAGTCGTCACTACATCTGCCTCGGGACTTTCCCTTACACCCCTTCACAGAAGGAACTGCTCCCTCATTGTGCTCCCCAGGAGCCTCCTAGGGTCTCTATCATTCGTGCACCTGTCCATCTGGCCGCATGCCAGAGAGCTCCAGGCAGGTAAGGTTTCCTGCACGTCTGTGTCCCATGCTCCCCACAATGTGCCTGGTACAGTAGGTGCTTAATCAACGTGTGGGGACTCAACTGGGCTTTTAATGCTCTTTCCTTTGTGTTTTCAAGTGAAATAGACACCATCTGTCCCTCTAGTGAGAGCTGGTCTTGTTTGTTGCCTCGCCCCACAGTAAAGTATGAGGTATCCGGGATTTTAAGGACAGTGTCCTACTTGGAGATGTTAATTCTGTAGCAGTGGGTAAACTGGGCTTGAATTGGGTGATGCCTTGATCTCAATTCAGCGTGTGTGTGTGTGTGTGTGTGTGTGTGTGTGTACAGATTGTTTATTTTAGAGGGATAGAGATAGAGGGGGGAGGGGGAGAGGGGGAGAGAAAGAGAGTCTTAAGCAGAGTGTGGGGCCCCATCTCACGACCCTGAGATGATGATCTGAGCCAAAACCAAGAGTTGATCACTTAACGGACTGCACCACCCAGGCACCCCAGGCACCTTGTGTCTATTTTTAAAAATTAAGACATAATTACTGGTTGAATTATTAGCTACCTGGGACAGCTAAGTGCCATGGAGGCTACAAAAGAAGACTATAGAAATATACTGCCTAGGCTCCAAGAAAGGTGGGCTGGCTGGGAGCTGAGGCTCTGACTGCCCCGGTAGGGGGTCACATTGGAGTGTCACAAGGAGAATCAGGTGGTTTTTTTTAAATTTTTTATTGTTATGTTAATCACCATACATTACATCATTAGTTTTGGATGTAGTGTTCCATGATTCCTTGTTTGTGCATAACACCCAGTGCTCCATGCAGACCGTGCCCTCTTTAATACCCATCACCAGGCTAACCCATCCCCCCACCCCCTCCCCTCTAGAACCCTCCGTTTGTTTTTCCGAGTCCATCGTCTCTCATGGTTGGTCTCCCCCTCCGATTTCCCCCTCTTCATTCTTCCCCTCCTGCTATCTTCTTCTTTTTCTTTTTTCTTAAAATATGTTGCGTTATTTGTTTCAGAAGTACAGATCTGTGATTCAACAGTCTTGCACAATTCACAGCGCTCACAATAGCACATACCCTCCCCAGTGTCTATCACCCAGCCACCCCATCCCTCCCATCCCCAACCACTCCAGCAACCCTCAGTTTGTTTCCTGAGATTAAGAATTCCTCATATCAGTGAGGTCATATGATACATGTCTTTCTCTGATGGACTTATTTCACTCAGCAGAACACCCTCCAGTTCCATCCACATCATTGCAAATGGCAAGATCTCATTCCTTTTGATGGCTGCATAATATTCCATTGTGTATATATACCACATCTTTATCCATTCATCTGTTGAGGATCAGGCATTTTAACTGTCGGATGCAACTCTGAGTCCCTGACCACTTGTGTTCACAGGCTGACAGATTTCACAAGAGTGGCTCTAAATATTCATTATATTTTTCCTAAATGTAAACAGTTAAACATTTTTTTTCTTACTGATAATGTCAGAAATATTTATTTTTGTTTAAGAAAGGTCCAACTCTCTAGAACTTCGTCAGTAGGTTGCTTGTTTTATAGGAATGCATAAGTGTTTTTCTCATGGAAAAATACAATAGGTTTGAAAAATGGAATTTTTTTTGCCTCATTGTTATTTTGTTTTGTTTTGTTTAATTACCAGCCCTGCATCAGAAGAGCATATTGTTTTATCATTGCAAATACAGGCAGTCCTCGCTTTGCCTGATAATGGGGATCATGAAGCAACCCCGCCCACCCAAAGCATGCCAAGTGATCCTAATGATCAATGGGAGAAACACTAATTGTTCGATGACCTTTAAAATTTTTTTTCAAAATATGAAAAACTTTCTTGCTGTCAGGTACACATGTCTAGGGAAAAAAATAATTTGGTACAAAGTAACTTAAAACATTTGAAACGTTGGGAATTACAATGTCGTTATTTCTTTGTAAAAAAACTTACCAAGAGTCCTTTGAAGAGTGCTTAACTTCTTTTTCTCTGTTTAGTTTAAAGATTTAATTTATTTATTTATTTTAGAGAGAGGGGCTGTGGGGGGAGGGGCAGAGGGAGAGGGAGAGAGATTCCCAAGCGGACTCCACACTGAGCGCGGAGCCCCACCCAGGGCCTGATCTCACAACCCTGAGATCACGACCTGAGCTGAAAACAAGAGACAGACACTTAACCAACTGTGCCACCCAGGTGCCCCTCTTTGTTTAGTTTATGAACAGAGTGAGCATGTTGGTGAACTCTCATACCCTTCTCGAAGTTTGAATCAACTTGCAACATTTCATTCTTTGTGTTTTTCATGTCCTGAAAATATCTCTGAACATTCCTTTAATGTGGAATCTCTTGCCAGCATCATTTCCTCTGGGACATCATCACGCTTTTTGTAATTCCTTCCTCCTTTATGTTGGCCATTTTGCCTTGACCGAATTCTGGCTGTGTATCTGGTCTTGGAGAGAGCATCAACATTCCCATGGCCTTCTATAACTCCCTCTGCATTAGACCTGAATTTCATTTCCACTAGAATCACTTCTTGTTTCTTTGCTGCACTTTGATCTTTGTTGGCCAAGTCCCTCTTTTCTTTATGCATTTTTATAAAACGTCACATGGGTTTATTCCTGAGAGATAAGGAGGCAACATGATTACACACTGCTGTCTGTGGGTGAACTAAAGAACAGATGTACAGTGACCACCAGCAGCCGTTGGAAGAAAGGATGTGATTGTTCACTGATGGTGACATTTGTGGACCCAAGGGCTGGTGAACTACAGTTTGTATCTTAATATTTTATTCACATACCAGAGTAACAAGCTGTATTCTGTGAACTGGGGACTAAGGACCATTCAGAACCTGAGAAAACCTCTCTTGATTTTTTTAAATGGTGAGTTTCCAGTTTGATAGACATATTACCTATTTGGTAGTTTAGGAACTTCCTGGCAACTGTTCATTGTGCATTCTTGCCTACCCTTCCACCGTAGGTCTGGAGGCAATGCCACAAGCCTTAACTTTTTTCGAAGTGCTTGCTCATCTTTGATTTGAACGGTTGAAGCCAAAAATTAGAGGTAACTTCTGTCTGGTCTTGTTTTGTCTTACCTATAAAGCACCATCTATTGGGGTTAGAGTATTAACTGTACATTCATTCATTCCATTATCAAAGATACATTGAGTGTCTTCCAGGAAGAAGCACTGTTGGGCATATGAAGTTGTAAGTTTCGCAGTTGTAAATTACACTGGCTCTTCAGCATTTGTGGATTCTGTATTTGTGAATTCACCAACTTGTTAACAAGTATTTGTAGCCCTCAAATCAATGCTCACTTCACTTTTGTGATCATCCCCAAACAGCACAGAACTGTGAAACTTTCAGTTGTCCAACATGCCCCTTCCCAGCTGTGGTCAAACAAAGCCATAGTCTGCCTTCTTGTTTTAACTTTCATACAGAGATGACGAGACAATGAAAACTGCAGAGGGCAGCAAGGTGTAGTACAAGGAGGTCTGGGCTCTGGGGCCAGTTGGATAGGGGTTTGTATCCCAGCTCTGACACCTGTTAGTGGGGTGGCCTCAGACAGGTCATTTCACACCCTGAACCTCCTTTTCTCTTTAGTAAAGTAAGGAAAATAGAATCTACCAGGATGCATTCCTTTTAGTTTTAAGATTATATTTACTGTAATCTTACATAGAATATATATTCTAAGATTATAATAAATATAAGAAGTTGTGTATTATACATACATATTACATATATATCTTGTAATATAAGATTATATTAAGATTATTTAAGATTATAATCCACGTGAACTGTGTATCTATATATGCACACATTTCTCCTAGAAACAATGGTTCAGCATTTGCTAATTCAGTTCTCATGGCAACTTTATACAACATAACTCCTGGGAATAATGAGCATTGATTGTACATCTTGGAAATTATGTGTTAGGGTTGTTTTGAGCGTTGTGGTCTTTTTCTCACTGTTTGTTAGTCTGTTGGGAAGTGGGTTCCTATAATAAAAAGTATCCGAATTGCTACTGATATAACAAAGAAGGCTTAAAACATCCAAATATATTTGCATTTACATTTTATTTATTTATTTTTATTTTTTAAAAAATTTTTATTGTTATGTTAATCACCATACATTACATCATTAGTTTTGGATGTAGTGTTCCATGATTCCTTGTTTGTGCATAACACCCAGTGCTCCACGCAGAATGTGCCCTCTTTAATACCCATCACCAGGCTAACCCATTTCCCCCACTCTCCTCCCCTCTAGAACCCTCAGTTTGTTTTTCAGAGTCCATCGTCTCTCATGATTCGTCTCCCCCTCTGACTTACTCCCCTTCATTCTTCCCCTCCCGCTATTTTCTTCTTTTTCTTTTTTCTTAACATATGTTGCATTATTTGTTTCAGAAGTACAGATCTGTGATTCAACAGTCTTGCACAGTTCACAGCGCTCACCATAGCACATACCCTCCCCAATGTCTATCACCCAGCCACCCCATCCCTCCCACCCCCCACCACTCCAGCAACCCTCAGTTTGTTTCCTGAGATTAAGAATTCCTCATATCAGTGAGGTCATATGATACATGTCTTTCTCTGATTGACTTATTTCACTCAGCATACCACCCTCCAGTTCCATCCACGTCGTTGCAAATGGCAAGATCTCATTC
>NW_027397117.1:5291004-5317579 GCF_003265705.2 Callorhinus ursinus | reverse complement strand
CCTTTATCTGATATGTCATTTGCAAATATTTTCTCCCATTCTGTCGGTTGTCTTTTGGTTTTGTGGACTGTTTCTTTTGCTGTGCAAAAGCTTTTTATCTTGATGAAATCCCAATAGTTCATTTTTGCCTTTGCTTCCCTTGCCTTTGGTGATGTTTCTAGGAAGAAGTTGCTGCAGCTGAGGTCAAAGAGGTTGCTGCCTGTGTTCTCCTTTAGGATTTTGATGGACTCCTGTCTCACATTTAGGTCATTTATCCATTTTGAGTCTATTTTTCTGTGTGGTGTAAGGAAATGGTCCAGTTTCATTCTTCTGCATGTGGCCGTCCAATTTTCCCAACGCCATTTGTTGAAGAGACTGTCTTTTTTCCATTGGACATTCTTTCCTGCTTTGTCAAAGATGAGTTGACCATAGAGTTGAGGGTCCATTTTGGGCTCTCTATTCTGTTCCATTGATCAATGTGTCTGTTTTTGTGCCAGTACCATACTGTCTTGATGATGACAGCTTTGTATTAGAGCTGGAAGTCTGGAATTGTGATGCTGCCAGCTTTGCTTTTCTTTTTCAAGATTCCTCTGGCTCTTTGGGGTCTCTTCTGGTTCCATACAAATTTTAGGATTATTTGTTCCATTTCTTTGAAAAAAGTGGATGGTATTTTGATGGGGATTGCATGGAATGTGTAGATTGCTCTAGGTAGCATTGACATCTTCACAATGTTTGTTCTTCCAATCCATGAGCATGGAACGTTTTTCCATTTCTTTGTGTCTTCTTCAATTTCTTTCCTGAGTATTTTATAGTTTTCTGAGTACAGATCCTTTGCCTCTTTGGTTAAATTTATTCCTAGGTATCTTATGGTTTTGGGTGCAATTGTAAATGGGATCGACTCCTTGATTTGTCTCTCTTCTGTCTTGTTGTTGGTGTATAGGAATGCCACTGATTTCTGTGCATTGATTTTATATCCTGCTACTTTACTGAAATCCTGTATGAGTTCTAGCAGTTTTGGGGTGGAGTCTTTTGGGTTTTCCACATACAGTATCATATCATCTGCAAAGAGTGAGAGTTTGACTTCCTCTTTGCCGATTTGGATGCCTTTGATTTCTTTTTGTTGTCTGATTGCTGTGGCTAGGACTTCTAATACTATGTTGAATAGCAGTGGTGATAGTGGACATCCCTGCCGCATTCCCGACCTTAGGGGAAAAGCTCTCAGCTTTTCCCCATTGAGAATGATATTCGCTGTAGGTTTTTCATAGATGGCTTTTATGATATTGAGGTATGTACCCTCTCTCCCTATACTCTGAAGAGTTTTGATCAAGAAAGGATGCTGTACTTTGTCAAATGCTTTTTCTGCATCTATTGAGAGGACCATATGATTCTTGTTCTTTCTTTTGTTAATGTACTGTATCACGTTGATTGATTTGCGGATGTTGAACCAGCCTTGCAGCCCAGGGATAAATCCCACTTGGTCGTGGTGAATAATCCTTTGAATGTACCTTTGGATCCTGTTGGCTAGTATTTTGGTGAGAATCTTTGCATCCATGTTCATCAAGGATATTGGTCTGTCATTCTCCTTTTGGATGGGGTCTTTGTCTGGTTTTGGGATCAAGGTAATGGTGACCTCATAAAATGAGTTTGGAAGTTTTCCTTCCATTTCTATTTTTTGGAACAGTTTCAGGAGAATGGGTATTAATTCTTTTTTAAATGTGTGATAGAATTCCCCTGGGAAGCCATCTGGCCCTGGGCTTTTGTTTCTTGGGAGATTTTTGATGACTGCTTCAATTTCCTTAGTGGTTATAGGTCTGTTCAGGTTTTCTATTTCTTCCTGGTTCAATTTTGGTAGTTGATACATCTCTAGGAATGCACCCATTTCTTCCAGGTTATCTAATTTGCTGGCATAGAGTTGCTCATAATATGTTCTTATAATTGTTTGTATTTCTTTGGTGTTGGTTGTGATCTCTCCTCTTTCGTTCATGATTTTGTTGATTTGGGTCATTTCTCTTTTCTTTTTGATCTGTCTAGCCAGGGGTTTATCAATCTTGTTAATTCTTTCAAAGAACCAGCTCCTAGTTTCGTTGATCTGTTCTACTGTTCTTTTGGTTTCTATTTCTTTGATTTCTGCTCTGATCTTTATGATTTCTCTTCTCCTGCTGGGTTTAGGCTTTATTTGCTGTTCTTTCTCCAGCTCCTTTAGGTGTAGGGTTAGGTTGTGTATTTGAGACCTTTCTTGTTTCTTGAGAAAAGCTTGTATTGCTATATACTTTCCTCTCAGGACTGCCTTTGCTGTATCCCAAAGATTTTGAACAGTTGTGTTTTCATTTTCATTGGTTTCCATGAATTTTTTTATTTCTTCTTTAATTTCCTGGTTGACCCATTCATTCTTTAGTAGGATGCTCTTTAGCCTCCATGTATTTGAGTTCTTTCCGACTTTCCTCTTGTGATTGAGTTCTAGTTTCAAAGCATTGTGGTCTGAAAATATGCAGGGAATGATCCCAATCTTTTGGTACCGGTTGAGACCTGATTTGTGACCTAGGATGTGATCAATTCTGGAGAATGTTCCATGGGCACTCGAGAAGAATGTGTATTCCATTGCTTTGGGATGGAATGTTCTGAATATGTCTGTGAAGTCCATTTGTTCCAGTGTTTCATGTAAAGTCTTTATTTCCTTGTTGATCTTTTGCTTAAATGAGCTGTCCATTTCAGTCAGGGGGGTGTTAAAGTCCCCCACTATTATTGTATTTTTGTCAATGTTTCTTCGCTTTTGTTATTAATTGCCTTATAAAAGTGGCTGCTCCCATGTTAGCGGCATAGATATTTACCATTGTTATATCTTCTTGTTGGATAGACCCTTTAAGTAGGATATAGTGTCCTTCTTCATCTCTTATTACAGTCTTTGTTTTAAAATCTAATTTGTCTGATATAAGGATTGCCACCCCAGCTTTCTTTTGGTGTCCATTAGCATGGTAAATGGTTTTCCACCCCCTCACTTTCAATCTGGGGGTGTCTTTGGGTCTAAAATGAGTCTCTTGCAGACAGCATATTGATGGGTCTTGTTTTTTAATCCAATCTGATAACCTGTGTCTTTTGATTGGGGCATTGAGTCCATTTACATTCAGGGTAACTATTGAAAGGTATGAATTTAGTGCCATTGTATTGCCTATAGGTGACTGTTACTGTATATTGTCTGTGTTCCTTTCTGATCTATGCTGCTTTTAAGCTCTCTCTTTGCTTAGAGGACCCCTTTCAAGATTTCTTGGAGGGCTGGTTTCGTGTTTGCAAATTCCTTTAGTTTTTGTTTGTCCTGGAAGCTTTTTATCTCTCCTTCAATTTTCAATGAGAGCCTAGCTGGATATAGTGTTCTTGGCTGCATATTTTTCTCGTTTAGTGCTCTGAAGATCTCATGCCAGTCCTTTCTGGCCTGCCAGGTCTCTGTGGATAGGTCTGTTGCCAATCTAATATTTCTACCATTGTAGGTTACATATCTCTTCTCCCGAGCTGCTTTCAGGATTTTCTCTTTGTCTCTGAGACTCGTAAGTTTTACTATTAGATGTTGGGTGTTGACCTATTTTTATTGATTTTGAGAGGGGTTCTCTGTGCCTCCTGGATTTTGATGACTGTTTCCTTCCTCACATTAGGGAAGTTCTCTGCTATAATTTGTTCCACTATACCTTCTGCCCCTCTCTCTCTTTCTTCTTCTTCTGGGATCCCAATTATTCTAATGTTGTTTCCTCTTATAATATCGCTTATCTCTCGAATTCTGCCCTCGTGATCCTGTAGTTGTTTATCTCTCTTTTTCTCCGCCTCTTTATTTTCCATCATTTGGTCTTCTATATCGCTGATTCTCTCTTCTGCCTCATTTATCCTAGCAGTTAGTGCCCCCATTTTTGATTGCACCTCATGAATATTCTTTTTGATTTCGACTTGGTTAGATTTTAGTTCTTTTATTTCTCCAGAAAGGGTTTCTCTAATAACTTCCACGCTTTTTTCAAGCCCAGTTAGTATCTTTAAAGTCATGATTCTGAACTCTAGGTCCAGCATCGTACAAATGTCCGTATTGAGTAGGTCCCTGGCTGACGGTACTACCTCTTGTTCTTTTTGCTGAGGTGATTTTTTTTGTCTTGTCATTTTGTCCAGAGGAGAATAGATGAATGAGAGAACCAAATGCTAATAGGTTAACAAAGTCCCCAGCAAATATACTCTATACAAATCAGAAAAGACCTGAAACCAGGGGAAAAGAAAGGGAAAGAAAGAAAAAAGAAAGAGAAAAAAACACGAAAAGAAAAAGATAAAATAAAAACAGAACAATACAAAAAAACAGAATATGATCAAATATGGTCAGGCTAGTGCATAGATCAGTGCCACAGACTAGATTTTGGGTGTATTTTGGTCTGTTAGAAAAATGTGCCTCCTAAAATTTTAAAGGAAGAAAGACATATATGTACAAAATAAGGGTTGATACAATGAAGGGATAGAAGATGACTGTAAAGATAAAAATTATAAAACATTTTATAAAAGGAATTGATAAGAAGTTGTTTGAAAAAAGAAAGAAGAAGATTTAAAAAAATCAAAGAAAAAAAAAGGGAGAGAATGTGATCAGGCAGGAGACTAGAAGAAAGCCATACACTAGTGATTTAGGGTATATTTTGATCTGTTAGAAGAAACTGTATCTTAAAATTTTAAAGAGAGAACAACTTATATATATATATATGCCAAAAATAAGGGTAACTACTATGAAGGGATAAAATATGACTCTAAAAATGAAAAATGAAAAATGATTTTTTAAAAAAGGGATTGATAAGATGTTGGTTGAAAAAGGGAAAAAGAAAAATTAAAAAAAAAAACCAGTTTAAAAAATCAACTTTGAAAAACTAATGAATCATAGTAAAAAAAGGCCATGAATTCTATGTGCAGTATTCCCCTAGTGCTGGAGTTCTCCCGTTCTCCTTGATCGGTAAACTTGGTCTTGGCTTGCTGGTTGTTCGTGCTGATCTTCTGGGGGAGGGGCCTGTTGCCGTGGTTCCCAAATGTCTTTGCCGGAGGCGGAATTGCCCCGCCCTTGTTGGTCCGGGCTAAACAAGCTGTTTGGGTTTGCTCTCAGGAGCTTTTGTTCCCTGCAAGCTCTGGCACAGCTTTGGAGGACCAGGGTGAAAATGGTGGCCTCCCAATCTCTGCCCGGAGGAGCTGAGAACTCGGGGACCCGCTCCTCAGTGCGCCCCCAGAGAAAAGCAGTCACTCCCGTCTCCCTGTTCTCCGGCCGCACTCCGTGCTCACCTGGCCTGTGACCGAGCGTTTCTATCTCTGGCCCCTGACCCCGTGTGGAGTCTCCAAACCCAGCAGATCCTTGCGGTGTGTTCCCGCACCGCTCCTCCCGGGGAAGGGAGGGGAATCTCCCTGGATCTGCTGCTTTTTGGGTCCCTGCTGGAGGAGCAGTGGCCCGACTGGGCCGCGGATCACAGTTTATGGCCACCCCGAGCTGAGAGCCCGTGCCTCGGCTCCGTCTCTGTAGCCGGCTTCCCTGCTCCAATACCTGGGAGCTCTGCCGCACTCAGGCACCCCCCGTCTTTCTGTGACCCCTAGGGTCCTGAGACCACACTCTCCCGCAAGGGTTCCACCCCCCGCTTAGCCACTGGAGCGACATCCCTCCACGGAGCCGACTTCTAAAAGGTCCGATTTTGTGCTCCGCGGCTCTAGCACTTGCCAGAAGCGGCCGACGGAGGCCCCTACCCCCGCCCCCCCGTCTATCCTCCCGAATATCGCCTCGGATTCACTTCTCCGCACGTCCTACCTTCCAGTAAGTGGTCGCTTCTCTGTTCAGAGAGTTGTTGCTACTCTCCTCCTCGATCTCCTGTTGAGTTCGTAGGTGTTCAGAATGGTTTGATCCCTATTCAGCTGAATTCCTCAGACCAGATGAAATCCAGGTCTCCTACTCCTCCGCCATCTTGCTCCCTTGCATTTACATTTTATTATACATCATTTATTATGATCATATGTCATTCATTGTATCGTTTAACATTATATCATTTTAACAATGTTTTAAATAGGTTTCTGGTATAAGGCAAATGTATTTCAGGTTTCACTTAACCTGAGTCTGAGATTATACTCATGGTCAATGTAAGAAAGGAAAATTCACAGTCCTGAGATTTCCGTGGTCAGCGGGGATAGTTCTATAGCCATTCCTTGTTCATCCACATCCATAATTTTGTTTTCTTCCCTTTTAGAGTCTAATATTGCGTTTCGATCTTCCTGTCTTTTTTATTATCAACACTTGCAAACATACAGAAACATTGGCAGTGAATACCCATACACCTGCCACTTTAGATTCAGCAGCTATTTTCATTTTTTTATATTTGCTTTACCTATATATGCATGTGAATATACACATATAGTTTTCCTGAACCATTTGTAAATTGTAGAGATGATGATATTTTACCCCAAATTATTTCATCACATATGTCCTAGGAATAAGCACGTTCCCTACAAATGACAATACCATGATCACACCTGTGAAATTTATAATAATTCTCTGATGTGAGCTAATTCCAACACATTTTAAAATTTCCCCAGTTTTCTCCCCACACACCTCTTACAGCTTTTTCTTTGAGCCAAGATCCAATCAAGAATTATACTTCGCATTTTATTTTATTTTTTTGATCTTCTTAATTTAGAACAGACCCCAACTTTTCCCCCATGACATCAATATTTTTTTTAAGTTAGAGCCTGTAATTATTTATCCATCATCCATTATCCATTATAGTTAAATAATGATCTAAGTTTGAGTCCTAGCTCTAGGCTGAGTAAATTTGAGGTTAACTAAACAATAAGAGCCACAGTGTATGCATCTGTTCTAAGGAAGTGAGAAAAGATTTAAAATATAATGCAGATGAAATTGCTTTGTAAATGATAAGGGTTATGTAGTCTCAGCTATTTTTAATACCATTATTAAAAGTTATTTTGAAAGCCATGATGCTATTATTCTACTATACAATGGTTTTAATAAATTAAGTTTAAATTATAAAAATTGGGTCAATGAACAGTTTTTAATTTTTTTAAATGAAAAAAACTCCATATTAAATAAAACTCACTTTGAACTTTTTTTTTTCCCCACCTCTTCTCTAGCCTGTATGAGCACAAGTACTTATGTGGTTTTGAATACCACTGCTGGGATTAAAAATGATTGACAATAGGCACCCAGAGCGCTTTCCAAAGACAGCATTCCTTCTGAATGCTGTATGATAAATTCGCAGCTCTGACATCTTTGCCAAGATCCCTGTGGCTGGGCTCCTGCCCCAGGTTAAACTCCTATAGGACTTTTGCTTTCATCCAAGATATTGTGATGGGGATGGGACTTCTTATCCTGTAAGAAACAACCAAAAAACTCAGGCAAAATATATAAAACAATCTCTTTTTAAAGAACAGTGATCACTGAGAGACAAGAAACAGAGTGAGCCCTACAACTGCTTCAGCTTACAGCCTTGAGTTTCCATGTCATGGTGGACGGAAGAAGACCCCAGGAGGAAACCAGCAGACTCCTTGAGTTGAGAAGATGGAACTGAGGGTTCCCAACTGAGGGAGACCGAGGTGGCTAGAGTTTATAGGGCAGAGTACCAAAGAGGAGAGAGCTACACAAAGAGAGAAGCCTGGAGATTTGCAGAGATCCCTCTCAAGTGTTCAACAGAGTACTGATGAGCACATGCATGGGAGGAAACCAAAAAGATTTGTAAACAGTGCCGAGGACTCACCTGGGGGCAGCACTAGTGTCTGTTTCCATCAGCCAGACTGGAAAAACTTTGGATGCTCAGGGCATAGTGTCAGAATACTCAGAGAGATCTTGTCTCAATAGTGGGGATAATAGCCCTGCTCCAGACCTGCCCAGCAAATTATAAAAGCAAGACCACAAAAGATCAAACTGTTCCCAAGTATCTTGACTATATCCAAAAACAAAGCTCAAAAGTAGTTGTGGGAATACAAAAGCATCCAATTTCAAACATGGAAAAATTTACATAGTCTGCCGTACAATGAAAGATTACCAGGCATGCAAAAAAGCAGGAAAAAAGGAGACTAATCAGTCCGTCCAAACAACCCAGAATGGAACAGATGTTAGAATTAGCAGACAAGGACAGAGAGATAGATTTTATAGCTATATTCCACATGTTCCAGAAGTTAAGTAGAATCGTGGAATATATGTATAGCATTCTGCAGAGATGAAAACTGTAATGTGTGAGATGAAAAAGAATACACAAAATGGGATTAATGGAAGTTAGATATGGCAGAAGAAATGATGAGTAAACTTGAAAACAAAAGTAGAAACTTTCCAAAATGATCACAGAATAAAGAGAAAATTGAAGAAAATATGCGAAACAACTTTCATCAGCCTAATATACGTGTAACTGTGGTTCCTGGAGGAAGGAGGAGTAGGTTTAAAACATTGAAAGAAAAAAAAATTGACCAAATTTCAAATGTGATGAAAATCGTAAGCCTACAGTTCTAAGGACTCAATGAACTCAAAGAAATATCAAAAAACTACACCATGATGCAGTATAATCAAATTGCTCAAACCACTGAAGAGAAAGTCTTAAGAGCAGCCAGAGGGAAAAAAATATACTAGAAGAAAAAAAATAGAATAAAGATACGGATGACATCAGATTCCTCCTCAGAAACAATGTAAGTGAGAGGATGATGGGGAACATTCTTAAAAAGTACTGCAAGAAAACTTTGCCCACCTATAATTCTATACCCAGTGAAAATCTTTCAAAACAAAGGTAGAGATAAGGCGCTTTCAGAGAAACAAAACTGAACTCGAATTCATCTCTAGCACTGTCACACTATAAGAAATATTAAGGGAAGTCTCGAGGCAGGAAAATCATACCAGATTGAGATATGAATCTACTCAAGGAATGGAGAGCACCAGAAATGGTAACTATGTGGGTATATGGATGTAGGAATGTTTTCTTATTATTTAAGTATTTAAAAAATATAATTAACTGTTTCAAACCAAAATAGTAATATAGTTCGGGGTTTATAACATATAGATTAGTAAAAGGCATGACAACAATAGCACAAAGATCAGGGGGAGGAAAGAAAGTACATTATTGTTAGGTTCTTACACTATTTGTAAAATGGTATACTGTCACTTGAAGGTAGAGTGTGATGAATTGAAAAACAAACCGTTAACAACAAAACAAAGAGGTTGCTTATAAGCAAATAAAGGAGATAAAATGGAAACATAAAAATACTAAGTTAATCCAAAAGAAGATCAGAAAAAGAGAGGGACACGAAGAATCAAAGGGACAAATAGAAAATAAATGGCAAGGCGACGGGTTTAAGTGTATGGTGGCAGCAATCACATTAAACATAAATCTTGGTGAATGTTACATGGGCCTTTGATAGAACGTGTATTCTGCTGATGTTGGGTGGAGTGTTCTATATTTGTCAATGAGATCCTGCTGGTTGATTGTGTCACTCAATTCTTCTATATCCTCGCTGATTTTCTATCTAGTAGTTTTATTAATGGCTGAGAATGGGGTGTTGCAGTCTCCAACTATCATTGTGGATTAGTCTATTTCTCTGTTCAGCTCTATCAGGGTTTTTTTGTTTTTTTAATTTGTTTTGTTTTTTAGAGAGAAAGAGAGCACATGAGCTGGGTGGGGAGGGGCAGAAGGAGAGAGAGAGAGATTCTCACGCAGACTCCATGTTGGGCATGGAGCCCAACAAGGGGCTTGATCTCATGACCCTGAGATCATGACTTGAGCTGAAGTCAAGAGTCGGATGCTTAACCAACTGAGCCACCCAGGCACCCCCAGCTCTATCAGTTTTGATTCATATATTTTGAAGCTCTGTTGCTTGGTGCATCCACATTTCGGATTATTGTGACTTCTTGGTGGGTTGATCCTTTTATCATTATGTAATTATGTAGGTATCTCTCAGTAGATAATGGGGCTTTGGTATCTCATTGCCAGGATTCTGAGTCACTAATTAATGATCCTCACTCCCGACCTTGACCCTATCTTTCAGATCGCAGACTGAGTCAGAAAACACAGACTTTGTTGGCATGGGGCTTCCATTCCTAGTTTAGCTCCCATGATGTGTGAGGATGTTGTCCATCCAAGATCAGGATGGATCCACTGGGTTCCACTTTACCCCATATAGGGGTGGCCTGAGTGTAGGAAAAAAAAAATCTGTGGGTTATGTGGACCACATGGTCTTGAGTAGCTCCTGGATATGTCACTTGAAGGCAAGGAGAGGAGAAAGATTGGATGTTAGTGCAATCATCTCTAGTCTGGCTCTCAACAACTCTAAGGTTCACTATCATTTATTTGTGAAATGATTGCCATTACTCTCCTGAAGCCTCCATTTCTCATGTGTTCGGTGGGAGAGCCGGTGGATGACTTAAGGTCTTTTCTCTCTAAACATCTTTGCATCCCAATGACTATGGGTGGAGAAGAAGGAAGGTAATAGGAAAAACCTGTCCCCTGAAATGCCTCACCTCCAACCACATCGGATTCTGCCAAACCCAAAACAGATTTCACCTCCTTCCTTCAGAGCTGTGTATATTTCTAGAGAAACCTAACCCATGTGTTTCCTATTAATTTACACTTAACTTGACAAAATATTGTTCTCTCAGAGTTTCCTGATGTCTTGGAAACCTTCTCTGCCTTGTTCGTAGGCTCTTTCATTTTTAACACAGAGAGTCCGTTGTATTGGCCCCAGTGAACTGAGATCCCTCACCTGGTAGGGACAAAAAGACCTTGAATTTATTTAAACTCTCAGACCTGCAAGGTTGGCTTGGATCCATCAGCTCTTGTCTTCCCAGCATTTGAGTGTCTGATGCTTTTTCTTTCAAAGTGAGGCTCCCCAGCTCCTGAGCCAGCCCTAACGGGGGCAGGACGAACAAGCTGGGCCTCAGTCAGCTGGCTGTGCTGGTGCTGTCATTGAACCATATCTGGGTAGAGTTCCATCTCCTTCCACGTCCTGTCCTGATGGATGGCGGGCCTCTGTTAGCCTGGGATTGGAGCCCCGCCCCAGGTACCTGGCAGGGGTCTACACAATCTGACCGAGTTTAATCCTGGAGGTGCATGGGTGCTATGCTCCATCTCCAGCTAATGGCCGGGTTTGTGATTGCCCAGCCCACCTGCCTCCAGGAATGCCAGGTAAGAGGCAATCAGAGTTTCCTCCATGTTACGACCTCCAGCTACTATTCTTTTGTAAGCTTCATTTCTGGAAATCTACGAAATCCTTCTCTTCTGAGTTTTTGGTTCCATAGTTCTGGAACTTTCAGTTGTAGACTCTGTTTTCCAAAGTCTCCAAGCTCCTCCCTGCCAGATATGGCCTTCAATGGGTGACAGGGATAAACTGAGTCTTCTTTTCCCTCCTTCCAGTGAGTTAAACATCCCTGGGCTGGATACAGATGAAGCTGGATACAGATGAGGCTAGAGAGAGGCCAAGCTGCTATTAGGGCAGAGGTTCTCCTTCTCTGCTACGTACCAGAATCAACTGGAAAGCTTGTCAAAAGACAGATTGCTGGGGTCCACCCCAGAGCGCCACTTCAGTAGGCCTGGGGTGAGGCCTGGGGATTTGTATTTCTCCCAGGTTCCCAGGTGATGCTGATGTCTCTGGACTGGGGACCACACTTTGAGAACCACTGTATTTAAGCAAGGTAAGCAGTAAGCAGGAATAAGAGAAAGGCTTTCGACAACTGATGCCCTTAGAGGGCCCTGGAGCACTTCCGCATGCAGGCATTGTGCCTTATATGGGTCCAACCAAGCTGGCTTTTCTGGTCCTCCTGGTCTTGCTCTTAGCTTAAGTAAAGGCAAGAAAGGATTTTGTAATCCAGCCTCACCACCTCCGACCACCAGTAGTTCCTCAGTCCTCCCTTGGGACTCCCCCACCTCCTAAGGGGGGAGCCCCATCCCTCCTAAGGCAACGGAGGGATGCATGGAGGTGAACAACGGGCAGGATGAGCTACCTGGGGGAATTTATGAAAAGAAAACCAAAGGACCGACTGAATTGCAAAGTTGAGGCCTCCCTTTTTTTGTTTTTTGTTTTGTTTTGTTTTGTATTGTTTTTTGTTTTAAACCTGACTTTTATTTTGTTTTTCAAGCACTCTTCAGAATCTCTTTGATGCAGGTGCCTATACAAACTGTATCCTGTGCACCGCACTGTGGGGAAGGGGAACACGTTCTTTCACTTAAATTTTAATACCCTCCGTATTCTCGGATACAACTAGCATTCTTCAAGTCATCCTCCCGACAGGTGTCTTTTTTTTTTTTTCTTAATAGCTTATCGAGATTTAATTGATATACCAAAGAAACCCGGTATATGATTTGGTAAGTTTGGACGTCCCCATACACTCATGAAGCCATCACAAGTAAGAAGCATCTGCATCATCCAAAGCATCCAAGCATTTACCTCCTCCATAGATTTCCTGGTGCCTCTTTGTGTGTGTGTGTGTGTGTGTGTGTGTGTGTGTGTGTGTGTGTGGTATGAGCACACAGTTAAACTCAGAAAAGGGACTGGGGTGAGGGACGGGTAATGAATAGTTGTCGCAAGGCTATGGAGTTTCAGTTGTGCAAGATGGATCGGTTCTAGAGATCCGTGTTACCGCCCAGTGCCTGTCGCTAACCACATGGCATCCTAGGCTTAAACATTGAAGAGGGAAACTTCTCCTTTCTCTTTGAACTCCACGCCCCGCCCCCTCCTCTGATGCTTCCCCATGGGGCGCTGGGGCCCTGGGGCCCTGGGCAGGGTGACCTGCGTGGGTGTCCTTGCTCCTGGGGGGTGGGGGCTCCCCATGCCCGCAGCCTGGGCTCTGCTGCCCTTTCGCCTGGCGTCTCTTGCACCTGGCGGAAGACTGGCCATGCTAATAAAGAATTACAATTTACATGAGAATGACAAGGCGAAACATGAAGAGACTGATAGGGTTTGCCCACAGCCAAATCCTTTCTGCCTGAGTACGTTCTATTTGAATTCCTCTAGAAACACCGGCTCGGCCGTGCTCGGGCAATATTGAAAAGGTCAGCGAAGGCAATGTCAGACATGGTCTCTGGTTGCTGTACAAGTGCTCTGGTGGCGATGCATAACAATATATTACGGTAGCCACCGGCGCTCCGAGGGGCTCTCTCTATTTATCTGGTAGCAACAGATCTTTTTTTTTTTTTTTTGCTCCTTTTTTCTGCTCCTCCTGAATATCGGTATACAGCCAGCTAATAAGTTTTTTCCAAGACACAGTGAGGATAAATGTTTTGATCTGGCTTCCATGTGCACCTCTCCTTGGAGTGTTTGCACATTAAATATAAATTGCACCCGCTCCAGGGGCTTGGATGCCTGCACGCAGCGCTTACCTTGGAGAGATTTTGGCAGAACAGAAACCTTGTGATCTGCTGCCCTGTTTTGCCTCAGGCGCTGATGTGTTGAGGGTCTGTTCTTCAGGCTTTAAAAAAGCCTATCTGTGATGTTTAGGGAAGTAAACAGTGGATTTGTAGTCAGGAGACCAGGATGGTGCAGGGTGGGTTCTCTGGAAGCAGATACTGGGACAAAGTTGAGGGTCCAAGACGTGGGGTGGGGGTTCCCTTGGGAAAAGAAGGGACGGGAGACAGGACTGGGCTGCAGAAGAAGTGGAACCCTTGGGGAACGTTCCACAAAGCTTTGGCCAAGGCGGGGGCAGCTTTGGAGTTGGTGGTGTCCACCCGTGTCCTGTGTCAGGTGGGAATATCCGGGCCTTTCTGCCCTTTCAGATCAGGATGCGGGCTGCCTCTGTGGTGTGACTGGGGGCCAGGGGCTCTCTGCAGCTGCCCTGGGGGGCTGACCGTTCTCCCCGCTGCTGGGCAGCAAGCAGGATCTGGACAGCGCATAAATGACTGTCCGCGTCCACTACTGGGGTTCAGACTCCATGTTTCTGGATCAGCCACGCCGTGTAAACTTGAGCAAGACAGCTGTTCTGGTCTCACTTTCTTTTTCTGTCCAAGAATGGAATTGGGCTCAAAGATAGCTACATAAGAAATGTATCTTTGGTGCCTGTCCCTGGTTCCTGGCACAGAGCTCCTAAAACTCTTATCACTTGCTATACCAGCCACGGTTTTCCAGGGAAACAGAACCAATAGAACATAGAGATAGGAGATTAATTATAGGAGTTGCCTCACGTGGTTAGGGAGGCTGAGAAGTCCCACAATCTGCCATCTGTAAACTGGATTGGCGTTAAGTGCTGAACTGAGTCTGAGATCCCGACAACCAGGAGATCTGATGTCTGAGGGCAGGAGAAAATGAATGTCTCAGCTCAAGCAGAGAGAGTGAATTTGCCCTTCCTCCACCTTTTCATTCTAGTCCAACACTCAGTAGATTGGAGGAAGCTCCCCTGCCCTGGGGAAGGCCACCTGCTTTACCCACTTCACCAATTCAAATGCGAATCTCACCCACCAATGCCCTCATGGATGTGCCTAGAAATAATGTTCTGCCAGTTATCTGGGCATCCCTGAGCCCCGTCAAGTTCATGTGTAAAATTAACCACTATACTTCCTTAGTGATAAAAGTAATAGGAGCATCTTTTGTTATAATATTAGGTCTTCATTCCCGGTTCCTAAAGCCTTAGCATTTCTTGAGTGATTAAGGGTGAGAGGAGCATATTTTTTTATTCATCAAGAAGCCTCTTTTAACCATACCTGAATTTATACTAATGAGGTGACCCTTGGAGGTTGGTGCTGGTTGCCAGAGGAACCAACCACATGATGGAAGGGTTCTATAGGAGAGGGGAGGAGCTGGAGATGAAGTTAATTACCAGTGGCCAGGGATTTGATCAATCACGCCTCTGTAATGGAACCTCCATAAAAAACCCTAAACAATGGGGTTAAGAGAGCTGGATTGGTGAGCAAGAACACATCCACATGCTGGGAGGATGGTGCATTCCAAACTTCACAGCTTGGAGGAGGTGGGGAGGGGTGGAAGGTGGGGCAAGGCAGAGGCTCCTACATTTGGGGCCCTTCTAGACCTTGCCCTATGTACCTCTTCATCTGGCTGTTCATTTGTGTCCTTTATAATATCCTTTATAATGAACCAGTAACAGTAAATAAAGTGTTTCCCTAAGTTCTCTGAGGCCTTAGAGCAGATTATGGAACCTAAGGTGCAGGTCATGGGAACCCCTGATGTGTGGCCAAGTCAGCCCAAAGTACAGGAGGCCTGAGACTTGCAACTGTTATCTGAAGTGGGGGGCAGTCTTAGGGGACTCAACTCTTCACCTCTGGGGTCTGCACTAACTCCAGGTGGTCAGTGTCAGAATTGAGTTGAATTGTAGGACATCATGCATTCGGTGTCAGAAGTGTGAGTAGAGGAACAGATTTTCCTGTAAGAGCCAAGTCTGTTTCTTTTTGACTTGGTGAACTGATGTAGAAACCGAGGGGTGGGTAGAGTAAGTGACGGTGATTCTCATAATATTTGATTCTTGTTCTGTTCAATTCTTGTTTCTGTTCATACTGGGCCATGGAGAGGGGCGCTGAGCCTGGTCAGAGGGGCATCTGTAGTGATCTGTCTCATCATCAGCTGGCCCCAAGACCTCCCGTGTTTTATCTTGGCTTCTCCTCCTGTCCTCTGCTCTGGTGGCACTGCCATATGAGGGGAGGGGGCTCCACCATGGCTAAGACCCTGTCTTTCCGTGGAATGTGGTGGGAGATGTTAGGGTTCTCCTGACGGGCTACATTTCAGAAGACTCCAGAAGTGGTCTGAGAGAGTAACCAGAGCTGAAAGCGCTGAAGCATTGTAGCCAAATTTTGAGCAAAACCTGGGAAGACCTGTTGGAACCCCTGGGATATAAGAAAGACATGTTTTGATGAAGAAAGACGTTTTGCACCTGCCTGGGGTTGACAAAGCAGCAACAACCCACCAGCATTTGTGGAATGCCTGACGTGTGGTGGGTCCATGTTAAGTGTTGGAAACGTGTCACAAGCAAGCCCTACCTGCCCCCTGACCTTGGGCCGTGTCTGTGCTACTCGAAGGCAAACCAGTGTGAGGTGGTTACCATTATTTCAGGGGTGACGAGGGCCAGGAAGGAAATAAAGTGGGCGCAGCCATGGGGGTGGACAGAACCTGCTTGGTGAGGGGAGAAGCTAGGCCCAGGGTCTGGGAGAGGGACAGGTAAGGGTTGATGGGAGAGAAACTGGAGCCTGAGTTTGCAAGAAGCTGCCACAGCCCTTAGAAAGCTGGGAGCAGGAGTGAACTTACCTGTTTGGATGCTGCCTATAGTTTCCACAATTATTTCTTTTCCTGTGCCCGAATATATGTCCATTTGGAAATATCAACCCATCTCGAGTCCTATAATAGAAATTAAAAAAGGATTTTCTTTTTGGTCTATACTTGAGCCAGAGGAAAGAGGAGATGCTCAGTGGGGGCACTGAGGCTCAGGGACAAAAACAGAGCCAGGTGGGGACTCATGGGCCCATGCCACTTTGGCTTAAGGGCTTCCTTTCTGACTCAGGGCACACATGGCCTTCACACAGCATCAGCTGTGGTTGCTTCTGCCTGGCCCCTCAGCCCCTCAGATCCTGTCTCTGCTGCCTGTGCATGAGTCAGCTCCTCCTCCCAGGGTCCTGGAGAGACGTAGTGCTGCTGCAAGGAGAGCAAGAGCGAGAGCGAGGGAGGGGGAGAGAGAGAGAGAGAGAGAGAGAGGATTTGGAGCTATGGAGACCTGGCATGAATCCCACATCTGCCACTTGTTGGCTATGTGACCACGAGCAACTTATTTACCTTCTCTGAGTAACACAGGAACAACAGAACTGGTCTCTCAGGTCCCATCTGCACATCTTAGGGCCTGGAACACAATGCACTCTTGTTCCCTCTGGTCTGTGTGTAGTGCGTAGCTGCACTAATTGTCCTGTAATGTAGGCTAGGTCATGTTTCTTTTCTCCTCAAGACCCTGAATTGTTCCCAAAAGCACTCAGAGTAAAAGACAATGCTGTGTAAAGACCTCAAATCTCCCTTGCTTTCCATGGACTGCACCCAGAACACTCATATTATGCCCCCCACTCTCTACCCCCCTTCCTGTCCCTTTTGTTTTCCTACATAGCCTTTACCACTATTTAAAATACTATCTGTTTACTTATCTATCTCATTGTCTCTTGTACCTATTAGGCTGTAAAGTCCATGAAGGAAGAGATTTGTATCTGCTTTGTTTACTGCTGTTTTACCCAATACCTAGAATTTTCACTGGCATATAATCAGTTTCGATAAATATTTGTTGAATGAAGGAAAAATGTTAGTCTCTTCCCTTCTTCCATGATTCTCTGAGGCAGAGCTGGTGGCCCCTCCTCTGTTTCCACATCATCCTGTCCAAGGTATATGTTTTTCCATCGTATCACACAGATGCGTCTTCCTGATAAGACTTGTGGGCTCCTCCTTAATGATGGGGTGGTGTTTTCCACTTTGGTGTCCCCAGCATCAAACAGTGGCTGACACAGAGGAGAGGGTCAGAATGTGATTTATCTTGTAAGGAGTTATGATCAAGGTGTGTGTGTGTGTGTGTGTGTGTGGCGGGGGGGTGGTGATGCTTGTCTAAAGGCCTATCTTCTGTGTTCAAGCCTTGGAGGATTTGATTCAGTTCAACGACTATCCTCTGAGTCATTTCTATGGGCCAGACACGGGCCAAGGACCTGAAGATTCCTAAGACAAAGGCCCTGAGTCTACTCTTGGAGATAGAGATAGCAGGACATTCAAGGCCAATGGTGATGAATGCCATACTTGAGGTGGGCTGGGGTGGTACAAATCACACAGAAGGCACATCTCACCCATTCTGTGATGGTGATGAAGGTCTCTGACCTCTAAGAGGCCTGAGATGTGTCTGGAAGTTCTACCACTTCGAGAAGATGGTGGAGGAAGGAGGAGTACAGAGACACACGTGAGGAAAAAGCATGTGGAAACGTGGATGGCAATGTGTGCAAACAGCTGTTGTTGGGTTCTGTAGAAATCTACCATGTGGGGCAGGGATTGAAGAGAGATGAAGTCACAGAGAGGCAGGTACCAGCCAGCTAGGTCATGGGCACTCATACAGGGTGATGGGTGTGAACCTCATTCGGACCCAGGTAAGGAGCCATTCAAAGAAACTGGGAAAGGAGGAAGGGAATCTCAGCATGAGGGACAAATGAACTCTCTCTACTCTCTGGAGGATCATTCCGGAAGGGAGGATTGCCACATGTGGTCCCTGAATGCAGGGCTGGCACCAACGGGCTTGAAGAACAAGCAGGACCTTTTTGATAATCGACTCGGTCTAAGGGTTGTCTGCCTGCTGAGAAGTGAAAACCTCACGCTAGAGTTTTTGAAGCATTTGGTGGGGCATGGAGAGTTCAGTGAGCATTTCCCAAGGTGTGTTCAGCAGATCACCAGCACTGCAATCATCCGGGGGAACCTGTGAAGAATGAAGATTCTTGGGCCCAACCTTAGATCTATTGAATACAAATCCTTGGGGGCAAGCTTTAGGAATCCACATTCTAAAAAGTTCCTCTTGACTTTTGAGAACCTCAGCTGTAGTCAGTACCATCTTAAATAGAGGGCTGGACTAGATAACCCAGAAGGCTCCTTCCAAACTTTCGGCTCTTATGTCCATGGAAGAGTGTTTGAGGAGGGAGGAAGCTAGAATGAATGGGAGATGGGATGGGGTCTACAGGCGTCCTTGATCACCTTCATTCATAAGTCCCTTCTCTGTGCCAATAGCTTTTCGCTTTCTCTGTCCCTGTCTTAGTCTGTCCAGGCTACTGTGACGGAATACCACAGACTGTGTGGCTTAAAAACAACAGAAATTTCTCACAGTTCTGGAGGCTAGGAAGTTCAAGTTCAGCATAGTTGAGGGAGGGATTTGGTGTCTGATGTGGGCTTGCTTCCTGGTTTAGGGACTGCTGACTTCTCATTGTGTCCTCACATGCCACAAGGGGTCAGGGGGCTCTCTGGGGTCCCTCGTTAGGGCACTAATCTCTTATGACCTTTCAAAGGCCCTACCTTCAAATACCATCATGACATTGAAGATTAGCTTTCAACGTCTGAATTTTGGGGGGAAACAAACATTCTGTCTATAGCATTCCCTTACTTAGGGTCTGGATTTCTAGGTTGTCAGTCTTATAAAAAACAAAACAAGGGACGCCTGGGTGGCTCAGTTTGTTAAGTGTCTGACTCTTGATTTCCGCTCAGGTCATGATCTCAGGGTTGTAAGCTTGAACCCTGCATAGGGCTC
Organism: Callorhinus ursinus; assembly: GCF_003265705.2. Lineage (NCBI taxonomy): Eukaryota > Metazoa > Chordata > Mammalia > Carnivora > Otariidae > Callorhinus > Callorhinus ursinus. The sequence continues at coordinate 5,298,393 of NW_027397117.1, read as the reverse complement.
CACACTGGGCATGGAGCCTGTTTAAAATTCTCTCTCTCTCTCTCTCCCTCTGCCCCCCAACTCCACCTCTCTAAAAAATAACCCTAAAACAAAAAACCACTACTTTTTGACCCATCTCATTTCCCCTGAACTATTCCAATCCATTTGTACAACGAGATCTGCTGAAATGCACCAAAAATGGAATGAGGCTAATTTGGCAGAGTGTAATTCAGGGCTCAGAACAAGAGGAAAAGAGGTTCTTCAAATACGATGGCCACTCAGCCAAAACTGGTTGGTGCAACTAATCCAGTGTTACGGCATGAGTGGACACAGGATGCCAAACATAACCCCTCACGGTGGTCTTTACCACTTCCAACTTCTGGCTGCTGAGGACCAGCAGATTAAATCCTCCACCCTTCACCTGAAAGTGTTGCCTGAGGTTTGGCCTTGAGTGCTTTGTGTAGCCCCCTTACATTTTGTTGGCTTCTCAGTGTGGATTTGAGTGATGAGTTTCTCTTATGAAGTCAAGGCACACACCTTATTACAAGAACTTCAGACCTGGTATTCAATTTGTCAACTCAAATGATACAGCCCCTGAACTTGTTTAGAAAACATTTTACAAAGACTAAATTACACTCTTGCCATCTTCTTCCCAGTCTCTAGGGAAAATAAAACCAACCTAGTTTAGCAGTCTTTGTGTGTTCATTTTTGGTTGTGGGCTGCTAGATGCTGCAATGGGCTCCAGCTGGGAAGCTGTACTCATTCAGTGAGAATTTATTGTTTATTTCGTCTTAGTTTTTGCTGTCTCCATTATTGCATGGTAAACATTCTTCTCCCAGCGTTGCTCCAAGACTGGAGAATGCAACACTGAAGTTTCAGAGTCACACCTGTTTTCTATTAGTTGCTGTCCATTATTTTAATTCTCTGCCTATTGTGTGTGTTCTGAAAATATAAGTAAATCAATGTCTTCATTCAAAAATGAGACCCTGAGTAGCATTTCACGAGTAAAATTTGTATTATCCACATCAAATGTAATGAAGACTTCCAATGAATAACTCTTGATTATCAGGTGCACACATCCCTAGGAATCCAAGAAGTGGAATAATTAGGAGCAACAAGAAGGTTTCCAAACCACAGATTTCACAGAGCCACCACGCTAAGTGATTGGGTAAAAGAATGAGGAGTCTTCAAAAGTGCTCTCTGGAGAGTGAATGGGAATGATGCATTTAATGGGAAATCATCAGAAAACATGCTTCTGACAGAAAAAAAAAAGCAGAGGAAGGGAGAGTGTTTCCTTAGGGGGTCAAGAGACCAGTTCCAGTCCCATTTGTCCTAGCAAGGGGTATGATGAGGTGAACCACTGCCCCTTCTGGAACCCTTCCCCTCCCCACTTCTTTTTTCTATGAAAATGAAAGGCTCCCATTTGCCCATTTCAGATAAAAGAAAACATCTGCCAAAACATCAAACCATCGAAGGGAGTAATTCATACAGCTTCATGTATGTCTATGGCAGTGTGATGTTTATTTTGTTAAATTAGATATTTGAACTAAGTTGTGTCTACTTGACAAACAGCTTGTTTTGTTTTTCAGGAAAACAAAAAACAAAAGTAAAAACCAGTTAGGATCCATAGCAGTAAACAGTAAGCAGTCATGGAGTTATTCTCCCCAGGCTCGTCATCTGAATCACAGAACACAGACATTGATTTGAGTGACTATTTTCTCAATTCTTCAAAGAGCAGAACATAGCTAGTGCCCTTCTAAATGATCAGAAGAGAGTCTAATTTTTTGTATACAATGGATGCCTTTGGGCGTCAGGGATTAATTCTCTTTTGGAACCTAGGCTGGAAATTCTGCTGCTTTTTCAGCAAATGTTAGAATATACCTTTGAAGTTTTTAACATTTTGAGCATATAGACAAGTGCTTCTCAACCTTTTTCATGCCAGGACACACATAGAAAGTGATGATACTGCATGGCACGCTGTGGGAAAGAATACACTGTATGTGGGCAGGCGCTAAGGATCTGGGAGCAACATGGATCCTAGGCTCTGCCTGGCTGTTCAGTGGACCTAGGAGATCAGTATATTGGCACCCCAACAACCCTTATGCAGGATGCTAGATGCTCGGGAACATAGGCTAGGAAGCTCTATTATAGACTGAAAATGGGTTCAGCACAATCCAAAAGGGAAAGTCTAGATTTTCCTGGAAAACACAAGTGGTATGATCAAGAAAGTTACATTTGAGCCATGTGATATGCTCTGATCTTTTCTATGTATCTTGGCTTCAGGACACTTTGGTTTGCTCCTGCCTGTAGGTAAAGTGTCCTCCAAAGACCCAGGTGAATATTTTCTGCTTGGACCTGATTCTGCTATATCCAACTGAATGGGCTAGAAGACACATCTAGTCCTTCGGGACTCTCAGGCTTAGTGCTGCTTTTCCTAGGCAGTGTGGTCCTGTATGCAAACTCTGCTGTCGCTCTCTCTGCCGTTCACATGCACTGGGAGTGATATCACAGGGCCAAGACTTTCTTCTACTCTTGGGAGGATTATTATGTTATTATTATTTTTTAAAGATTTTATTTATTTGACAGAGAGATAGGGAGAGAGCACAAGTAGGCAGAGTGGCAGGCAGAGGGAGAGGGAGAAGCAGGCTCCCCGCTGAGCAGGGAGCCCGATGCGGGGCTCAATCCCAGGACCCTGGGATCATGACCTGAGCTGAAGGCAGCCACTCAACCGAATGAGCCACTCAGGTGCCCCTGGATTATTATCTTATTAAGTCCAAGGTCTAGGATTCCCAAGTGCTTGGTGTGGTAGACTCTTGATTGGTAGAATCTAACTGGTGCAGGAAAGAGTTTCTTATTTAGTTCACCTTCTCTCATCCTAGCCCTGGCCATGACAGCTCAGTCTCTCGACTCATTAAAGCCTTTTTATTTTAAGCCCAAGATGATACATCAATTGGTGGCAGAATCAGGACTAGAACCCAGCATTTCTGACTTTGAGTACAGGGCTCTTTCCACTATATTAATTAAGCACCTCTTTAGAAGATAGCTTCCATGATGGTACGTGCGTTCTGGGGGTAAGGTTGTGAACACAAACAACATTAAAGTTGTGTGTGTGTGTGTGCGCCTGCACACACGTGAGCGATTGTAATGGTTGATTCTGTTGAGTTCTGGGTGTTGAAAAAGGCAAGAGACAATCTTCAACATACATGAAAACCCTGACTATTCTTTTTCTCCCAAGATCTGGTTTACACTGTAATAGATTAAATCCATTGTTCACAATTATTCACCCGCATTATATTAGATTTATATATTCATGGTCTTTTCTCTGTGCCTTGCAGCAGCTCCCACTAGAGAGAGGGCCTTGCATCTTTCCACATCAAGTAGATATCAACCCAACCTGTAGTGTGGGGCAAAGCCATCTGGCTGAGACTGGCCTAAACCAGCAAATTCATAGTTAGCCTATAGAAACCTGAGTGTGAAAATAAACATTTATTGTTTTAAGTTACTGAGTTTAGGGTGGTTTGTTACACAGCTTTCTTGCAGCAATAGCTGACGCATACAAACTTAAAAATTTGGTGTTCACCAAATGCCTTATTTGGGGGTATCAAGAAGAAAAATTGGGGATTTTTTTTTTCAATGTAGACTAACATTTTATCTGTATATCTTAAGGAAAAAGAAACTTGTGTCTCTCTCAAAGTCATAGCATAACGCTTTGTCTTTGATATTCTATAATGTGTTTCTTTGGTATAAGAGAAGGGAATGTTAGGAAATTGCAAACAGCCTTCTTAGTGGGCCTTCACCTAGCAAGATTTGGGGTGGGGGGACAAAGAAACAAGGTTAATTTGTGGGGAGGATGCTCCATTGTCCCCTCTTGGACCAAGCATGAAGATGATGTTGGTGAGTGTGGCTATAGAGTGCTTTCCACCAGATGCTGGGACCAGAAACCTACACATTTTAGGCCAGAAAGATTTGGTCAGAATTTTGGGCCTACAAAAAAGCATCTGATTTATTCTTTCAGTACTTCCCGGATTCCTTCCCTTAAGCCATAAACATGATGGACTCTCCCGCATTCTAAAAATGACCCTCTAGACTCCAGTGTTCATTGCTAGTTACATCCCAGTCTCTCACCTCTTTCTTGTGGTCAGACTTCTGGAAACAGTAGTTTTCGCATACTGTCTTTCTACTTCCTCATCTCCTATTCACTTCCCAGCTTGTCATGGTAAGTAAGACCTTAAGCTCCTCTTTCCTCCACCATTGACAAAGTTTTTCTTAAGGCCACCTCTGACTCTGTATTTCCTAGTCTTCGGCTTTTCATATGACTGGTATTCTAGGGAACCTAAAACTGTTCATCATGCCTTCATTTTTATTTTTATTTTTTGAAGAGTGATTCTTAGTTACTTTTGAGTCATGAAGCATTTCTGATGAAATCTGTGGATCCTTTCTCCACAAAAATGTACTTACTGAGAAACGAAAATTTGAATGTCATTTCAGGGAAGGGCTCATGGTTAACAATGTTTTTTTTTCTTCTGTGCCAGCTATCCTTCCTATATTTGTTCTTTATCTTCTTCATGGGCCCCCTCCCATGCCTATCTCTGAAATATGGCTTCATTCAGGGATGAGACCATTTCCGGCCTCTTGTCTCATTCCAGAAACTCTATGCATGTAACTCCCTCCACTGTTGGGTCCTGGATGCTGAAAACACCAACTCCACAGTTGTTTTAGTTCCTTAAAGAGTGACCCTCATCTGCATGGCATCTCTCCATCCTGTATGAAATACCTTCTATTATCTGGGGCTACCTACTTCTTGCCTCCTTATTTCTGGATCGTTCCCTGTCAGCACTGAATATGTAGTACTCCCCTACTACAACCCGTAAGTACAATCTCTTTGCCCTTGTGCTTACTAGTTCCTCTTCTGCTTTGCTTCTCAGCCTAATTTTAACTGGTTTTGTAAGGATTCAGACATACCTCCTGAGCCCTCTGAGGAGGAAAGCTGAGTGCCATACCCAGTCTGGGAAAGTACCCATTTCCATGCTCTCAAGGATTCTGTGAATATCTCTCATTCTGCACTCATAATGGGCTGAGGGGTGAATAGCCCTCACTACCTGGTGAGGAAGTGGACTCAGCATGAACAGATTACTGTTTCTAGAAGATGACCATAATATAGCTACCTCCCTCAATAGGCAGTGAGCTCCTTGAGGACAACTATTTATGCATTTTTCACTTTTGTAAACTCAGCCGCAAGGCAAGTGAAACTGAGTCATGGATGTACCATTTGTGCTGCTAGAGCAAACCTCACCTGATGCCAGCCCTCTCTGTGGACTTTTCAGTTGCATTAGCTGACGTACATTCTCTTTATTGTTTGAGCAGTGTTTTGTGTGACTTGTAATTGAGAGTCTCCTAGCTGACGGTGTATTTCAGTACCATTCTTCTGACATCTGGACACCACCCTTTCTATCCTGGATCTGACTTGCTCTCCCTCATCTTAACAGTGAGAAATTTAGGGTTCATATGGTTTGTTGGACTGATGGCCAGAAAAGTCACATTCTATAGCTGAAAGTGAAAGTTCTGTAAACATATAGCTTTTATTTGCTGGCTGATACCATAAACTACCTTATCCCCCCATACCTCCAAATTTAAGCAAAACATTTAAGCAGATAATCCTTTAAAGAAAAAACAGTACCACCGTTCATTACAGAATAAGTCAAAGTTCTAAGTAGGCACACATGGCAATACAAAATTTTGGATATTGATCTAAAAATTATTTGGAAAGAAAGAGAATAATGTAGGCAGGCATTTTGGCAACTGAAGGCCATGTTCTGGCAAGCAATGGGCTAATCTATGGAAGAGAAAGGGACTGGTTCCAGTGTGTCCCTAATATTAACACCCCACTAATCTGGGTGACTTGGGGATGCCACGTCCCCTGCTGGCCTTATTTTCCCTTTCTGTGAAATGAAAGAAGAGAAGCAGATGATCTCCCAGGCTCTTTCTGGCTCTAAACGTCCATGATATATGGTGGTTTGAATTCAATTGATTATTTTCCAGACTCTTCCGTGCATGCCCGCTCAGCCCCGGCTCTCTCTGTGCAGCCCTTCTGACAGTGATAAGTTGCAAAGTCATATAGAAGGGAGTTTTCTGTCTTCAATTCAGGAGACATATCTAGCTCTATTACTTGGGGTAACTCAATTCAATTCACATTTGATTCAATGTTGACTGAATAGTTACTTCAGCCAAATTACAAAGGAGTCTCCTGGTTTCCCTTGTGAACCTTGGGAAGCCTGATGATTTTCCACTCTCTCTCCTTCAATCAACAAACATTTATTGATTGTCTACTGTAACCCAGATATTGAACATTAAAGGTAAATCAGATGGGACATCTGCCTTTTGAAGGTGTACCAAACAGTGCTTTAAAATAGGCAGGCTCTGGAGTCAGACTTACCTGCATTAGGTTCCCACCTCTCATATTTGCTAACTGGGTGACCTAGAAAAAGCAATTCATTTATTTATGTTTGGTTTCTTACTTTGCAAAAGTAGGGATGATAGTAGTATCTATTTTAGGCGGTGTGTATAAAGACTCAATATAGAAAGTCTCTCCCATCACAAGTGCTCAAAGTAGAGATGGTTTAGTTGCTCATGTGCTATAAGACATGTAAAAAGTCCAATAATTGATTTAAAGTTTCTGTAAACATGCTTACCTTTTGCTTAACTTATGGGAAGATGACATTTACTTAATTTATGTAAAGATGACCAGGCTGGGATATGAGTTGGGGCCTTGCCGGTAGGAAACGGGTTGACACTGGATTCTAGACTGAAGACTTGGTAACATGAAGGTGGGCCGCATGCATAAAATTGGGGGTGACTAGGTGTCAGCGATAATGGGGACTGAGAGAATCTCTGCCCCCCCACCCCGGAGATCAGACAGGAAATACAGGATATAGCCAGAATCTCAAGAGTTCTGAATGCCATGACAAAGAATTCTTCTGTCAGTGGTAGGGTGGTGGGGAGCGGGCATTGAAAATTTGTAAGAGAAGTGACATCACACCTCTATTTCAGAATTTGCATGTTGGCAGGAGAGCAGGTCTGAAGTAGGGACCAGCCAGGAAGCTCATGTAGTATTCCAGATGAGACATCACGGAGGCCATATCCAAGTTACTAAGCAGTGGGGATGGGGGGTGGGGGAGTGGGGATTTGAGATATCTTTTAGGGGTAGAGATGGTAACTTTTGATAGTCTACCAGGTACAGGAGGTGAAAGAAGAAATGAAAATGATCCTGAGATGTTTAACTTGGACAACATGGTGAATGGGGATACTGAGGCAGGGGATTTGGGATGCCTGGTGGGTTGTAGGAGGATGGGGAAAGACAGATTTCTTATGTGGTCTGAAAGTGCTTATGAAACTCCTCTTTCTCCCTTTTCC
>NW_027397117.1:5165159-5290904 GCF_003265705.2 Callorhinus ursinus | reverse complement strand
TTCCTTCCTTCTTCCTTCCTTCCTTCTTCCTTCTTCCTTCTTCCTTCCTTCCTTCTTCCTTCCTTCTTCCTTCCTTCTTCCTTCTTCCCTCCTTCCTTCTTCCTTCCTTCTTCCTTCTTCCTTCTTCCTTCCTTCCTTCTTCCTTCCTTCCTTCTTCCTTCCTTCCTTCCTTCCTCCTTCCCTCCTTCCTTCCTTCCTTCTTCCCTCCTTCCTTCTTCCTTCCTTCTTCCTTCTTCCTTCCTTCCTTCCTTCCTCCTTCCCTCCTTCCTTCCTTCTTCCTTCCTTCCTTCCTTCCTTCTTCCTTCCTTCCTTCCTTCCTCCTTCCCTCCTTCCTTCCTTCCTTCTTCCTTCTTCCTTCCTTCCTTCCTTCTTCCTTCTTCCTTCCTTCCTTCTTCCTTCCTTCCTTCCCTCCCTTCCTTTTTTCCTTCCAGACTTTCTTTCTTCTTTCTTGTGGTTCAATAAATATTTAACACATCCTCTAAGTTATGCCAGGAGCTGGGTGTATATTGTAGATAAAACAGTCTTGGGAACTATGATTGGGGACCTTATCCTTTAGGGGAGAAGAGGGCCATGTGGGACCATGAGGAAGGAAACAGAATAATGGCAGCTGGGGATGAACCAACTTAGTGAACCAAGAAGGTGACATTTATGCCCGGGCCTCAAGGACAGAGGGATCCAGAGCTTGGAGGTGAGGGGGCAGAGTCTTTCAGGCAGAGGGACTGGCATTTGTAAAAGGCTGAGGGTCCCAGGAAGTAGAAGGAAACCAGAGTGGTGGGTGACTAGTTGATGAAAAGCATGGGATAAGGCTAGGAAAGAAGACCAGAGACATAACATGCCGGAACGTGTAGGGTGTTATGAGTGTAGCACACAAATACAAATACTTAAGCAGGGACATGCCATCACCAGGTTTAAAATCTCAAAGAAAAGTCTGTGTGCTATGTGGAGGCAAAGTGCATTCAGGGACAGTGCTGGAAAGCGACTGATTCCCTTTTAGAGATGACAGTGGCTAATCAGGGTGGCAGCATACAATGGGGCTAGAGAGAAGTTTTGGGGTATATCCTGGAGATGGTATTTCCCAGGACATCATCATGAAGTGGATATGGGTGGGTGTGGGAAAGAAAGAGGAATTTAACATGACTCCTAGACTTCTGCCTGGACAGCTAGTAACTGGCACCATTTATTTACTGTGCTGAAGGTAAAGAAGGAACAAGGAAAAAAATGAAGACTATGGGTTGAGACACGCCATGTTTGGTATCTGTGAGTTATCACAAGATGAAGCCAGGTAGGCCATTAGGCATGTGGATTTGGAGCTCAAAGAAGAGGTCACTGCTGAATATAAAATTTAGGGAGTCATCAGCGATCACTCATTCAACAATATTTATTGAGTGTTTACTGTTTCTCACTAGGTGCTGGGAATAAATCAGTCTGTAAGGCAGACAAGGCATCTGCCCTCTGTGTTCTAGCAATGGAGAGGTGGAGATAGACAGAAGTAAGTCGATAAAATAATCACTGAATTTAATAAGCGATGAGACAGAATAAGCATGGGAAGCTGTGTAGCCCATCTGAGCAGGGAAGGCCTTTCTTAGAAGGTGGTACTTGAGGACAGGCTGTGATGATTTGGGGAAGGAGCATTTCAGGAGGAGGGAACTCAACGTTGAAAAGCCAGGAGCTGGGAAGGACTTGACATGCTCAAGGAACACACAGAGGTCCTCTGCTGCTGGATCAGGAGAGACGAAAAGATGGGGAACAAGCCTGCGCTGAACAGTGGTGGCCTTGGCCGTTCACATTAGTTAGAAGCAGAGAGACACCAGAGAGCCAGCTGATGCCCAGCGGGCAACTGGAACTCCAAGCCTGTAAGCTGGGAATGAGGTGTGTGCTGGAGGTAGGGGTGTGGGAATCACAGGTATAAATGTGGCCGTGGCAGCCACAGGGAAACAGACACACTTACCTTTGCGGAGATCACGGAGCAGAAGGAGAAAAGAACCAAGCATAGAACCTTGGGGGAGAATGAACAAGCCCTCCCAGGAGGCCTAGAACAAGCAGCCGGGGAGGCAGGAAGGAGGGAACAGAGAGGCGGGTGTGGGAGGGGGCCACATTAGGAAGGGCAAGGTGGTCCATATCCCGGGGGCCGCAGCTCCGAGGTCAAGTGCGGGGGAGGGAGAGATGGAGCGGTTAGAAATGCGCTGACATGGTTGGTGGGACAGTGGGATTGCAGGAGACTGGCATGGACCAAGGAGGCAAGGAAACAAAGTCAGCACGCAGGAGCTGTTGTTTCAAAACAGTCTCAGTGAGAAAGATGACCCGGGGAGTTGTTTAAGAAGGAGAAAGATGGTGGGGAGTTTCTTTGTTTTGAAGAATTTCTTCCTTTCCTTAGAACGGACTCTGTGCCAAATCTGGGCCTCAGTGCTGAGGCAGCAAGTTTTCTCGGCTTTTTGGAACATCGGGCTGCTGAGGCGAAGACAGCCACTCCCCACTTGGCCCCAAACCCTTGCTTTTGGCTCACACAAAGGACAAACAAGTCAACCGGGCAAGCAAGGCTGCTCTTTGATCCGGTGTACTCTCCAAGCTTTAAACCACGCTTGCTCGAAGCTCGTTGGTAAGTCCTGTCACAACCTGTGTGATTTCCCATCCATACGCCAGAGATGTCCTCTTAAAGTTTTTTTTGTTTTTTTAAGATTTTATTTATTTATTTGACAGAGAGCAAGAGAACGCAAGCAGGGGGAACGGTAGAGGGAGAGGGAGAAGCAGGCTCCCCGCCGAGCAGGGAGCCCAATGTGGGGCTCGATCCCAGGACCCTGGGATCATGACCTGAGCCAAAGGCAGAGGTTTAACCATCTGAGCCACCCAGGCGCCCCTTCTCTTAAAGTCTTATGCAGAGCAGGTGCCTAATCAATGTGGTCTGGATGGATGGGTGTGATGTACAGAGAACCTCGAGGCTCCCACAGATGAGCTAGGACGGTCTCATCACGTGACACTACTCATTGTGTGTGGGTGTGTGTGGGTGGCTGTGTGTGTGTGGGGTGGGTGCAGGGGTTGCCCCCTGGAGAGCCTCAGTGTAGGATGGATGTGCCACCGACTGTTCTTTTCCAGCACGAGGAATTTCCCGTGCCAACCCCTTGCGCTTGTAATCGCATTTAAAAACAGATAATGCTTTAAAAAGTCAAATAATATCAAGGAGCGGGTCCTGGGGACGTGGAAATACAGGGTAGCCAGTGTGTGTATGTCTCCTCTGAGATTCAAGATGTCAAACTGTGTTACTCTGGTTATTGCTTTACAGTATTTCAAATCGCGTTACATTATATCACGCCACTCTGGAATATGAAGTGAGCCCAAAACTGTCGGATAATGGGCAAACACAAGGGTTGCCTGACAGTATGAATTATCCTTGAGTGGTTTGGCATAAAATAATCACACTGCTCTTTAGGGAGAGGGGGAAAAAAAAAACAGAGCTAGACACTCTGGACCGAGCAACAGTGTAAGTAGATTCACTGACCCACGCCAGCCGCCAGCCAGCAGACTGGCCAGCCCAGCCACCCTGTTGTGCTCCACGAGCCACCGTGGGCGCACCTGCATCTGCAGATAGAGAAGCACTACCAATCAAGGTATTTCCTGATTAATAGAGCTGTTGCTCACCTGGCAAGGAAAATTAGTGACAGGTGGAAATGACCATTTAATTCATCCTGCAAGGCTACACTTTCTCAACAGGCCGGTAGCAGCCTGAATCACTGACCCTGTCATGCCGTCACAGTGAAGGGGCACCCCTTTCTGGGGACGGTATGATTCACAGCTTAGGCGAGGTGGCTTTATTTTACAAACAGGCATTTCACAAACTCTGTGTGTGTGTATGCACATGCTTTTTTTTTTTTTTAATATTTTATTTATTTATTTGAGAGGAAGAGACAGAGAGAGTGAGAGAGAGAAAGCACAAGCAGGGGGAGCAGCAGAGGGAGAGGGAGAAGCAGACTTCCCACTGAGCAGGGAACCTGACGCAGGGCTCCATCCTAGGACTCTAGGACCATGACCTAAGCCAAAGGCAGATGCTTAACCCACGGAGCCAGCCAGGTGCCCCCGTGCTTTTTTTTTTTTTTTTTTAAGTGCTTTTTATAATCGGGATTTGCATCTCTATTAAAACTGCAAAGAATGAGCTTTTCGAACGTGAGCTGTAAGGACAGTGGTTGATGATGGCGACTCAGGAGAAAATGTCCAGAGGAGAAGTCAGCCAATAGCCAGGGGCAACCGTGTCCCAGAGGCCTGCTCTTCACTTGTGGACGGATCGAGGAAAGCCTGGTCCTCCTAAGTCAAACCAGAAGGGGCCCTTTGAAGGCACACTGAGGCCAAATGACAGCGTGAAGAACCAGGATTTTTCATTAAGAGCTGCCGGGGTGGAGCGGGGACAGCATAACCAAGCTCCACAGTGAGGCTGCAGCAGGGGATGGTCAGCAAGGTCATTCTGAGTGTGATCAGAATCGGGTATGAGGAGAGGCTCAGGGAAAGAGGTCAGAATGAGGGGAGAATAACTCGTGCACGGGTTAAAAGCTGAGACGTAGCCTTTGCTTGCCTCCATATTTGTTTCCGACAACGTCCTGCCTTGTGTTCTGCCATCCAGCCAGTGGGTCTCCTCCCCGACCCATCCTTCCCCCCCCACGCTGCTATTTGTTTCCTTGAGATGTGTCCTTTACCACATTTCTCAACTACCCAAATTGGAGACTTCCTTCAAAGCAGGACTTAGAGTTTCCTGACTTCTGAGCCTACCCTGATTTCTCTGTCTTATGAGCCCCTCTCAGGAATGGTTCTTGACCCCATACAGCATTTCTTGGAAGTCTGAGAGATTCCCAAGTGTCCTGTGGGACCCTACTGAGGTCCTGGAGCCATTTGTCGTGGCCTCTTTTTGAGAATCAAGCTTCTGAAACCAGGAACATACAATGGCACAGGCAGGTCCTAATCAAACAGACATCCAGTTTTGGGGGGCTGGAGGGATGAGAAGAAGGCAAGAGCATCGTGGAGGACCAACCCAGAGGCCTCCAGAACCGAGTGTTTCAGACTCCATCTCTGGTGGAGGGGAGCAGAGGGAATGCATGAAAGTTCAGGGAGATACACCTGTCAACAGTGGGATTTTTTTCTTGCTCCGTGTAGCCTGGGTGGCTTCTCTTTCCTCTTACAACCATGCTTTTCCTGGTTCTGGAGTCTTCTTGCTCACCGGACTTCCAAGTCCCTGTGGCTCAGTCAGTCCACTGAGTAAGGGACTAAGGATCCCAGGGAATCTGCCTCTGAGCACCTTCCGCAGGGGTGGTGGCACTTAGCAGTCTATCTCCTGGTCCCCCAGGGACCTGCCTCAGGACCTTTCTTTCAGGAGATGCCTATTTAAGCTGCTTAAGAAGTAAGTCCCTTGATGGTTGAACAGCCACCCACAGAAGGCCTGACACTGTGGGTTCTTCTCGCTGCCCCGACTTCATGGCACGTTGCTATTCCCAGTCTTGTATTAGCTCTGTCAGAACTCAATAACCCTAGAGGAGAGCCAGACCCAGAGGAGACCAATTGATTGAGCAAGCTATCATCTAACTATCTATCTATAATCTATCAATTATCTATCTGTGCAAATTAGCTCATGCAATCATGGGGACTGGCGAGTCGAAAATCTGTAGGGCAGGCCAGCAGGCTGGAGACTTGGTCTAGAGTTGACGTTGCAGGCTTGAGTCCAAATTCGGCAGGGCAGCAGGCTGGAAACTGAGGCAGAATTTCTATGTTGCTGTCTCAAGGCAGAATCCCTTCTACTTTGGGGAAACTCTCTTTGCTGTTAAAGCCTTCAACCAACTGGGTGAGGCCCACCTACATTATAGAAGGTAATCTGCTTTACTCAAAGTCTATTGATTTAAATGTTAATCACATCAAAACATACCTTCAGGGCAACATCTAAACTGGTGTTTGACCCAATAGCTGGGCACCAGAAACCTAGCCGTAACAACACATAAAATTGTGTATCACAGAAGGGAAAGGCCATATTGGGTAGAAGCTTCTATTTATTTATTGTTATTATTATTATTTTTTTTAGAGGGAGAGAGAATATGTGAGTGGGGGGAGGGGGGAGGGGCGGAGGGAGAGGGAGAGAGAGAGAATCTCAAGCAGACTCCCTGCTGAGTGGGAGCCTAATGCAGGACTTGATCTCATGACCCTGAGATCATGACCTAAGCTGAAATCAAGAGTCGGATGACTGAGCCACCCAGGTGCACCCAGGGTCTGTTTTTCTTAACGGAATGTTTGATAGTAGCTAGCGACTGCACGTGCTCATCTGCTTTATTGACTTATCAGAAAGCTATGTGCTTCTCTTCCTTCGCCACCACGTGTGACCTGAGCCAATGGTGCAGGAAAATTACGGATTAGTGATAGAATTATGGATTCGCCGTTATTTCTCCGATATCTCATGGCTGGATAATGTCATGTCTCAAGATGTGGCGGAGTGTGGTTGAAATGCGTGTACTTGCCTGAGTAGGTCAGAATCTGGAAGCACATCCCACCTGTTGGATGGTAAATTAACTAGCTCAATGACTGTTTATTGAATGCCTATACCGTCTCAGCATGATGACCGCAAGTGCTATAAAGAATTCCAGGCCAACAGGTGAAGTAAGGGGAAGATGATAGTCAGTTGGTGGTAGGCCAGGGAAGCAGTCTGCATCTGTCTACCCAACACCGTGTTCCAGGAAGATAGGGAGAGCATGTCAGGATGCTGGCGATGGACAGAAATCGAGGCAGATGGTTAGCAGCAGAGAAATCTGTAAGAAGGCAGTAGGCCTTTGGACATTGCTCTGGGTTGAATGATGTTCCTCACAAGTTCATGTTGAAGTCCTGGCCCTCAGTATCTCAGAATATGACCTTATTTAGAAAGAGGGTTGTTGCAAATGGAGTTAAGATGAGGTGGTACTTGAGTAGAGGGGATCCATAATCCAATATGAATGGTGTCTTTACAAAAGAGGGAAAACTTGGCCACACACACCAGATGAAGGCAAAAACCACAACACAAGGCATGCCGAAGATTACCAATGCACCACCAGAAGCTGGCAGAGAAGCATGGAACAGATCTATCCTTCTTCTCAGCCCTCAGAAGGAGCCAACCCTGTTGACACCTTGCTCTTGGACTTCATGCCTCCAGAACTATGAGACCACAGATTTATGTTGTTTAAGCTGCTCAGTTTATGGTACATTGTTACAGCAGCCTTAGAAAAGCAGTACAGGCACCAGCCCAACCAATTCCTGCCCCTAAAGTAGGGTAGTCTGGAAATACAGTAAGAGTCTATTCTAGAGAGATAAGTACTATGTCACAAAGAACCCAGACACCAGAAATGAGGGTTCTGGTGCCTCGGAACATGCATGCTGGCTCTTGAAGAGCCAAGCTTCCTGGAGTCAGAGACTGAGGCAGAGCTGAGTCTCTGAGAGGGAACCAATTTCATCTGTAGCCCATGAGGCTGGTACTCTGCCCAGATTCCCTTTCCTGGCTCTGGGGGGCTTTCTCTAGGTTTTGCGTCCCTCCTAACTGTTCACACCTACAGCCTTCATCCGCTGATTATCCTCAGGCTATTGGAGCTTCCCCCAGATGCACCAGACCAGAAAATATCCAGAGTTTACATTCTCCCACGGCTGCCCCTAGTCAGTGCCTCAAGGAGGAACGAACTCCGGCGTGAGTTATCCTCCAGGTGTATTAGCTTCCTACTGCTGCTATAACAAATGCTGGTGAGTGTGGTGGCTTCCAACAATGCAACCTAAATGTAACCAGCCTCCTCTCCCTCAGCTAGCCCAAGAATAGACCAGACGAGGAAGTATTTGGTGGACCACGTGCTCCCCTGGGAAACTGACTAGGGAGGGGTGGATCAGGTAGGGGAAGGGAAGAGGCCAGGTGTGGGTTAATTTTCCCTGAAGTACCAATGTCACCCAACCTCACGGGAGGCCTGGTGAAGGAGCTAGAATAATGGCTCCCACGGGTATCAGGCCCTAATCCCCGGAAGCTGTGTGACCTTATTTGGAAAGAGGGTCTTTGCAGAGGTGATTCAACTGAGGAATTTGAGATTATCCTGGATTATCTGGGTGGGTCCCCCAACAAAATGCTGTCATAACCATCCTTACAGGAGAGGGGCCGAGGGAGAGTCAGCAAACCCTGAGGAAAGGAGGGGGCAAAGGGATGAACGATGTGGCCCCAAGCCAAGGGATGCTGGCAGCCGCCGGAAGTTCAAAGAGGCAGGGAGCAAAGTCTCTTCCAGAGTCTCCCCAGGCAACAAATCACCTTGATTTTGGCTCAGTGTTGCTGATTCTGGACTTCTGGCCTCCACAATTGTGAGAAAATACATTTCTGTTGTTTTGAGTCAACTCATCTGTGATAATTTGTTACAGCAGCCTCTGGAAATGGGTCCAGTGTCCACACTTGGTTCCACTTTCCTTGCCTGGAGCACGGCCAGACTTGCCAGGGGGCAGGCCCTGTGCATGTACGACACATGACTCTTCAGAGCCAGAGGGGAGGCCGATTGTAATTCCACCTTTGGAAGCGCAGAAATTCAGCCGGACAGTGTTTGTCATTTCTATGCAGACCTCTCCCTGGTGTTAAATGTACTTATTCACTAATAAGTAAAATGATAGCAGATGTTATGGGATGACTTCCCATCCAACGGCCTTAGACACATTGTGGATTCTTGCCACCATTTCTTTTCTCATCCACAGGGAACCCAGGCTACGTAAGTGGGAAACATGTTGGACACCCACTTGGCTTAATAGAAAACAAAACTATTGTTGGATTTAAGTGTGCATTTAGAGAATGACGCCAAAGAGAATGTTGTCAATCAACGAAACGGAATCCTTTTTTTTTTTTTAAGTTACTGAACAAAGTCTTCCCATTTCTGGGCCCATGCTGACAATCTATGGGTATGAGTGTTAGAAAAGATTAGAGAAAAATAATATAAAGTAGCTAGCCCAGGGCTCTGGCTAAAATGTGGTTGTTCAAGTGTCCACTTAGTATTTCCCTAACTGAATCCGGTCCACAAGGTACCCAACTTAATGACTGGTTTTATTTTTAAGCAAATAGTATGGTATTGCGATAAATCTATCTTTTGCAGTGGCCCTGTTTTCAGATGTCTCTCTAACCTCTGGTGGGGTCTTCCTCCCCTCCTTTTAGGGACTTGACATAAATGTTTACCAGCTTAATGGTGTAAGTCTGGAGTGATCCTACTGACACATCGTTTCTCCTACTCAATGCTTGCCTCCTCCAGACAAGAGAACTGGGTCGAATTCACCTTTGTTCTCCTTCTGGCGTACGGCCTGGCACTTAGAAAGTTCTCAGCAAACATTTGGCTTCAAATGTGGGTTCAGTTCATTTCAACAAACACAGAGCAGCCCAAAGATTCTGGTGTTGTCAGAGTAGACAGTGGTTTTGGGCTGGGTAATAAAATCTACCTCTGGTCACTGGTGGTTTTGCATAAATTTGATTTGCAAATGAGCGAGAGCTGGCTTTGTGAGTTAGACCATTTTATTTAGGACTCAGTGAAAGAAGCTCTAGCCTTTCCAGGCTTGGCAAACCTCGGTCGTATCCAATGTCCTGGGTCCAATACCTGTCTGGATTACTTGAGAGCAGAAGCCTGCCTACAGATGGCGGGCAGGGCAGAAGGCAGAATGCTTCTTGCAAGAACTCTAGCCTCTTTGTTTTTCTGAGTCCAGGATTTTTATCCCTAAGACAATTCCTTCCCACTGATTGAGTGCGTCTCGGGAGGATACGGTCCATCCTGTCTGGCTCCATCAAGTGAACTCAGCTCTCATTGCAGGCACTGGCCTGGCCTTGGCAGCCAGAGTTTATCTGGAGCATCTCGAGCTTGTCTTTCTGACTTCTCTTCTCTTTTTGATCATTCAGTACTGGCTAAGTTGCACTCCTAGCCCTGGCCTTTAGAGCCCTAGCATGACGGGACTTGCCGTGGCTCCAGTAGGCTCCCCATGGTGCTCACCTGAGTTTCAGAGGCCAGTTAGGCCCCTCTTCTACTCATGTTATTCCCTCAAAGGAGGGGATTAGACCATTCTACTAAAAAATCTTTTGGGAAAAGAGGCATACGCCAGTAGATTAAACATTTGACTTATTTTTTCTTCTCCCTTCTTTCTTTTGACTCCCTCCTTATTTTCCCCAAAGTCTGCCTTCCCCAGCCCCTTATATCTGGGCTCACTGATGCTCCCACACAGGCTCAGCCCACCCCTTACCTGCCTGTGTTCTTGAGTCAAACCTGATCGACACTGGATATATTTACATGCTCCCTCTCTCCATCCATGGACTTGCCTTTGGGCAGCCCTGATCCTCAGAAGCAGGTCCCAGGCTGGTTCCCACCTGAAACCATAGTTGCACCACCTCCCCTTTGCTGATGGAGCCCTGTGCTTGGTTCCTGCTCTGCCTTATCCTAGGATTGGAGCTTCCACTTGAGCTTCTGATCCTCGGTTCTTTGGTTAACTCCAGTCCCTCAGCGAGAATGGGGACATTTCTGACTCTTGACGGTTCCCTCCCCGCCCTCTGACCAGACCCTACCGCAGATAAAAACTATTGGCAGCTTTTTGGATTTCTCTATCTGTGTTCTATTTATATGACCCAAAGCCATGATTATTCACCTCCTGGAAATATCCAATTACACCCCAAACCCATGGCAGCCACTGCTTTTCTGAATCGCAATGAGAAAATGCCAAGCCTGTTGGGCACTGGGCCCCGGCTGGCTGGCTGACCTCCCGCCGCTGACCTGGCTGATACCCTTCCCCCAGCATCTGGTGGAGGGGTGATTCTCAGCCGGTTCTCACACCTCCATCCCCACTCCAGAAAGCTGCCATGCCTCACCAACAAATCCAGAGATGTGACTTTTTGTTTGTTTGTTTGTTTCGAGAGCATGGAATTTTAAGTAACCCAGCCAGCCAAAACACAAGCAGGAGCACACATTGAAATACAGAGGAAACAATTCCATGCCATATGGGTGATGATACTGAAACTCATTCAGAAATATATTTAATGCCTCAGATGCTCTTGAGTGTTTTTTTTTAAACACTTACACTTGACTGAAATGACTTTATGCTTTTGTATTTCTGTGTTCCCTGGCTTTTGTCTATAGGTACATGAGTCGTGACTTATAAAGTAACGCAACAATGTTGGGAAACCCATTTACCACACTGGCTACTACTAATTTGGATTATGCTTCATGATTTTCAAAGCTCCTCCTTAGACCTTAGTGTACTTCATTAACATGCATATACCGCTCTGAAGCAGTCAATGGGGGTTTCTGTTTCAATGTTGCAGAAACATTTTGAGTATATTTTCTAAAGATTTTATTTATTTGAGAGGGAAAGCATGGGAGGGGGGAGGGTCAGACGGAGAAGCAGACTCCCCACTGAGTGGGGAGCCCCCCCCCGATGCAGGACTTGCTCCCGGGACTCCAGGATTGTGCCCTGAGCCGAAGGCAGACTCCCAACCAACTGAGCCACCCAGGTGCCCCACATTTTGAATATTTTAATTTGGGTTCCAAGACATGGAAAACAAGGGGCATCATTACGCTAAGTTAGAGCAGTAGTACTCGGAAATGTTAGCAAGCAGCAGAATCGTATTGAAACTGGAAAGCTTGTTAAAATAAAGAGTACGATCCCCTGCCCCCTGCATCTCTGGCAGGTGCCCGGGTGATATGAATGCATGCTGGTCCAAGCATCACATTTTGAGAACTCCTGCCCTGGAGCATTGGTTCTTGATCCGGGTAGACAAGCAAAATAGCTGGGGAACTCTTAAAATATATCAATGAAATAGGAAGCATATACAAAAATCACCATCACCAAGTATGTATGTAATTATGACAAGTTAGAAACAAAGCAAATGCCAACAGCAGGGGATTAGATAACTAAATATGGGAATATTCATATAGTGAACCACCAAACGGAAGTGGAAAATGAAGTAGAGCGGTATCTAGCACCATGGATAAATCTTACAAATCTAAGATCGAGTGAAAAAAGGAGATTGTACAGGAATGACTTTAGTACATCATTTATTTAAGGCTCAGCCATATACAAAATAATGCTATGTATCATTTCACTACATACAGTGTAAAAGTATAAAGAAGTATAAAGATGTGTATGGGGAACAGAACCCAGAAGTGATGAGCTTTGGTGACTGAACAAGGGTGGAGGGGTGGGGTAACCCTACCACCTGTTTCTTAAATTAGTGGGTTCCCAGGGATATGCTAGAGCATTCATCAAACTTTTTTTCTTTCACAAAATGAAAGATGATGAATGTACATATATATCCCCACATTCCCACCCGGGGATGCTTGTTTTTATAAAGCTTCACCTGTGATTCTCATACACAGATTACTTGTCTACCGCTCCTGAAATACACCCCATAGGTATGACCCCACACGGGGCCACTCTGACCATCCATTTTACTGACCGGATTTGGTAATGGGTACCTTTGGAAGTAGGTTTAGGTTTTCGGAAATACTCTAACAACAAAGTTTTGCCACAATGAAGAAAGTCAAAAGAAGGCATTAGCGGTTCTGAAGATGCTTCGTTAAGAGGAGCATAGCTGGGATGCACATATGGACTATCAACAAGACGCTGGGAAGGGGCAATATAGACCTATGGAGCCTACTGGACATGAGCCCAAACTGATTGCATTTGTTTTCAGTCAGTCCTTGAATGTCGATAAAATTACCAAACCATACATTGGAAGAAAGAATCAAGCCTCACAGCTTCTTTGTTTCTAAGAAGTTATTAAAAACCACTCTACAAAACTCTTTAAATGTAGCCGGCCAAATACACATCACATTTCTAGAATGACTGCCTTCTAATACCAGTTTGGGTCATTTTCAGATTTCTGCTAAGTGTGAAAGCATGGAGGCTTTCTTCTGCAGCAATATTCCCACTTCCTGGGTCCTCCTGAGGAGGGGTGCCGCCATCGGAAGAAGCCGTAAATATGTACTATTGGCTTCGTGTGGGGGTGGTGGGCTTTGAGGGTACTGGTATCGGAGACAGAATGGGTGCAGATCCATGGTATGCAACAGATGCAGAAAACAGGGCTGTCTGTAGTAAACTTGGAAGGCAAGCTGAGTGCTTCTAAGGCTGTAGCTCTGGTGGAAAAAAAAATGAGAAAACAGAGTGTTACTGGTGTGTGCTGGATTTCCTTCAGTAGAGAGGGATGGGAGGGTTTGTTCCTTTATTGTTATTATTATCATTGTTATTATTAGTGCTTCTCTGGTTCCTGCTTTATTACCACTGTGTATATTGAGTGTTTGGAGGGTAGATAACTTTATTTTTGCTGCATGAGTTACCATACCATGAGGACCTTTGTCAAAACTCTATGAAAGTGGCTGTTCTTCAACCCCGCTCTTTGCACTGGATGCTGTCGAGGGTGAGAGCCGAGGAGGGGGGTGGGTATTTGCATGTGTGGAAGAAAGGGGGTGCGAGGATATTGGTGGCCCAAAGAAACAACAGTGGCAAGATGACTCATTGCCACCGACGTCTGCTGTCCCAGGGATGAGTGTTTGACTGGGAAGTGGCTGACTAGTCCCCATAGTCATCATGACATCTGGCCATGGACTATGTGTAAAGCGCCGTCTATAGCCTGAAGAGGTCAAAAAGGGTTTCTGTCTTTCTCCCACCCACTGGTTGGATTGCGGAGGACTCTGAGCCTGAGAGGATGGGGCAAACACGGGATAGAAGGAGCCTGGATCCCCGCATCACCTTGTGGAGGCTGCTGACCGATCAGGAAGGCCTGTACCGGATGGGGGCTTGAATGAGAAATACATTTCCTTTGTGGGAAGCCGCTGATAATGTTGTTTATTTGCTACAGCAGGTAGCGTTGCTGTGAGTAATGGCTACAACAGGAAGGGCAGATAGAACCCAGGTATACCTGGTACCAAATTTTTTTTTTTTTTTTTTTAGTTTTATTTGTTTATTTATTTGACAGAGAGAGACACAGCGAGAGAGGGAACACAAGCAGAGGGAGAGGGAGAAGCAGGCTTCCTGTTGGGGAGGGAGCCCCATGTGGGGCTCGATCCCAGGACCCTGGGACCATGACCTGAGCCAAAGGCAGATGCTTAACGACTGAGCCACGCAGGTGCCCCTACCCGGTACCAAATTTAAAGACAGGAAGAGAATCATTATTCTATAAGATGTCTGCATTGGAGCCTTACTCTTGCAGCCCTTACTTTTGGTCCTGGCTGATTGTCTTTTCAATGAAAAATCAGCTTTGCTGGGAGACGATATGATGTCACCCTCTCATTTAAGTGCCCTGCCATGCAGATTTTTACTGATCACTCGAGTGAGCCAGAAGAGCTTTACGTCTTGCATCAGGGAGCTCCCTATTTTTTTTTTTTCTGGAAGAAACAAGAAAATGCATTCCATTTGCCACTGGTCATGCTGTGATGACAGATAATTAGAAACTTTAATCAATCTTGTTTTGTCAGCATGACTTTCATATCAAAAAGAGACTGCGTTTTAAAATAAACCCACAAATAAATATAAAATTTAGAGCTGTGAAGCATCAATAATGAAGCATAATGATGTTAAGTAATGGTATCTCACAACCCTTCCCCAAACCTCTTGTGTGTATCAAATTCTTGTCCTCCACACGTCTCTGCATTTGCATCTGCACGTACTTTCATTTATTTGCCCTTTGTATCTTATGGATCACTGCCCTAAGTTCCATGGACACGGATGGACAAGGGTCTTTACCGTGTGGCCTCGTCTTTCTCAGGCCCCATAGTCTGTCCCAGCGTTTAACATGTTAGAGCAGGGGCGCCTGGGTGGCTCAGTCGTCGGGTGTCTGCCTTCGGTTCAGGTCGTGATCCCGGGGTCCTGGGATCGAGCCCCGCATCGGACTCCCTGCTCGGCGGGAGGCCTGCTTCTCCCTCTCCCACTCCCCCTGCTTGTGTTCCCTCTCTCGCTGTCTCTCTCTGTCAAATAAATAAATAAAATCTTTAAAAAAATAAAAAAATAACATGTTAGAGCAGGCTTTTGAGTCAGATGAGCCTACCTTCAAATTCTGCTTTGACTGTTTTCTGGCATTGTGTTCTCATCTCACTAAGTGGAGTATATTTCATTACCTGTAAATTACAGATACATTTACCAGCCTCCTGAAGCCTTTGTCTTAAGCAAGGGAGGTAACTCACATGCAGCCCCCGGAGTCCCCCAGAGCATGCTCTCTGATAAAGAATGCTGAGGATGTTCTCTTGAAAATGTGAAATCTGGGGCCCCTGGGTGGCTCAGTTGGTTAACCGTCTGCCTTCAGCTCAGGTCATGATCTCAGGGTCCTGGGATCGAGCCCTCCATCGGGCTCCCTGCTCAGCAGAGGGTCTGCATCTCCTTCTCCCTCTGCTGCTCCCCCTGCTTGTGTGCTCTCTCTCTCTCTCTCTCTCTGTCAAATAAATAAATAAAAACTTAAAAAAAAATGTGAAATTTTTCCGCTTCACTTTCTAACAGAGAATAGGTTTCCTAGCTCGATGACTAGAATTCATCAGGGGTATGTTCGGCACCTCTCTCCTCGCCCTGCCAGGAGCTTGCAGAGGGGCACCTGGGCACGCAGGCAAGCCATGGCATCACTGTGTGAATGTGGGAGTGTGGGAGTACTTACTGGATGCTGCAGCAGCCCCAGGCAGCTTGCCTACACACCCCTTCATCACCTGACTTGAAGAGCTGTTATGTATGGATCCTCCCCTTTCCAAACAGGAGAAAGCAGTCCTTCCTTTGAAGACCATGAGCGAGTGAGGTGTGAGAAGGCTTGCTGTCAAGAAAGATGCTCTGCATGTGGATGCCTGCTGATGGGTGTTGGCGGCTGCATGCCCCCTTCCTGTTTTGTTGGTATCTTCATCCTCGGTGGTGCCATTGCTTAGCACTCTCTCACTGCCGACCCAAACCATGCCCATTTTTCAGACCCAGTTATTATCTTCCCTCTTCCCCAACGTGTCTCTTGGTCACATTTGCTCCCCAAGTGATGCTTTTTTTTTTTTTTTAATTGAAGTGAACTTGACCTACGATATAATACCCATTCCAGGTGTACAACGCGGTGATTTGACATTTACATACATTAGAAAGTGATCCTCATATAAACCTCAGCATGATGCTTTTTTACTTTATTCCACTCATAACAGAAGTAGGAAGTTTCTATTCCAGCGAGTACATAATTCGAGGTTATTCTCTCAAGGTTTTCTTTCTATTTTTCTTCATTTTCCATCAAGATAATATGTTTGTCCATGCGAGCCTTTACCCATTTAACCACCTGAGCTGATATTGACCAAGGACCCGCCACGTGCCAGGTCTGTGCTAATTGCTTTCACCTGTTATTTTATCTTATTCCACACAAAACACAATGAGGGAGTTTTCACCCCCAGCTTCACAGATTGTTCTTTGAGCCTTAGATTTCCCAATACTTTGTCCACAAATCTCCTGCCTAAATCACACAGCAAGTAACTGAAGAGATCTGGATTTTCAGCTCTGGTCTAACTGTCTATACCAGAATGAATGCTCTTAGGTTTGCCCATGTTTGATACCTGTTTTGTATGCATCAGAGTGTCTAGTTATGCCCTTCACGTGTAATTAAAACTTAATAAATCTCAATCAAGCCTTTGAAAAGGACACTGGGGGGACGCTTTCTAAGAACGCTTTTTCCCTTTTTAACTTAATTTTCCCCCCACACTTCAAAAAAGTTGAGTAGAATTTAAGATAAGGGATTTAAAATTATGATGTGGGACTTTGTTGATAATTTCATGACAGCTCTTATGATAAATACGATCGGGGGTTCACTGCGCAATAGGTGGTTTGCTTGTATAAACTGGTTTAGGGTTGGGCCCACGCTAGTGAGGAGGACGATGGCAGCAGAGTTGGAGACCCAGGGCCTTGATCCAGGCCATGCTAGTACTTTTAGGAGAATTATACCTTATCCAGAAATCAATATTTATAGGCTCAGTGACCAGAAAGCCTGCTCAGTCGATGGAGTAAACTTCTGGAAGCCCCCAAATGTTTATAGCTGAATTGTTCTCTAGCTGCACAGACTTGATTGTTAATTAAGCCAAGGGGCCTGTTACTGGGGATGCTTCCACCTGCAGAGTGACCCAAATCATGTCCCTCTTGGGAAGCCATGGGGTCTTCATGGTGGCCTCTTGATCATCAACGCACCAAAGGCCTGTGCAAGTCTCAAGCGATGATTAGGGCTCAGCACCTGAACCCCCCAAAAGTTTCCTGCCACAGCCTCCCCCAATCCCACTCTGTGATGTATCTGAATGAAATACATACCTAGAGTGAAGCGCCAGGCAAAAAATCATACTCTTTGACACCCAGAGGATTTTGGTCCAAACCACAGTGCTATCTCCAGGTGAACTTGACTAGGTCTCATGGAGCCTTTCTTTTTGGCCTAGGGGCCGACTCAAGACATAGAGTAAAGGCGGGCTGGACAGCCTCCTCCACCTATTTTCTTCTAAGTGCACACCACTTAAGTTTTGGCCCTCTGTATTCTATCTCTCTAACAACTGAAGATGGGCCAATTTAAGGAAACACTAGCAAATCACTGGAGGAAAGAATGGAGTGTTTGTCCTGCTGAGAGCAGAGCAGGCCACGCATCCTTCCTAGAGTGAAACCCTCTCAACCCTCCTTCCATACAGAGAGAGGGGGTGAGGGGGAGGGAGAGCAAGAAAGAGATTGACTGATTGATTGACTGAGAGAAAGAAGACCCCCCAAAAGCCCAGAAGACATAGAACCCCAGAAATCTCAGAGTGGGTGATTCCTAACTAGGAACTGAATATAATCCCCTTTCCTTTAAGGCTTATGGAAAGAAGGAAGAAAAAACTGAAAACCAAGGAAAAAAAGAGAAGGAAAACCTATATCCCTAGCCTAATGAGCCAGCGAATGTCCCTCTTCTTGACCAATGCACTTGAGAACTCCTTGTGCTTCGAGGACAGGGTGTGTATGAGCAGACAGAGAGAGGTGATGGGCTCCCCCTAGGAGCAGTCACGGGTGCTACTTCTCGCCAGGTAAATGTGGCTGCGTCAAAATGCAGCTTGGAGTCGGAGCTGCATTCATGAGAAGTCCCGCAGGGCTGTGGGTGCTTCTCTTACTTAAAAGAAAAAATTTCCTCATCCATTCGACAGTGTGTGGGGCTCTATCCTAGATGCTGGGAAGAATCTTGGGGTGGTGGGAGCACGTAAAATATACTCCGGGATAACAGAGCTGCGATGCAAAGAAGGAAGAAAGAAACATCAAAAAGTGACAAGAGAAACATCCAATGTTGTAGGTCTAGCAAGACTAACAAAGAGGAAAATCGAGAAGACACAAATGACCAATATCAGGGAAGAAAGGGGGGATATGAATTAAAAGGATAACAAAGGCAGAGCATGAACAACTCTATACCCATAAATACTACAACTTGGAAGAAATGGACCAATTCTTCAAAAAAATCACAAACTACCAAAACTCACCCAAGATATAAGCGATAAATTGAATTTCAATTATTCAAGCAACTGAATTCATAGTTTAAAAAAAAAAAACCCTGAAAAAGAAATCTCTAGGACCAGGTAGTTTCACCGGCTAATACTACCAAAACTGGAAAGAAATACTATCCATTCTGTATAATCTCTTCTAGAAACAAGAGGAGAAGGAGCACTTGCCAAATCATTTTATGAAGCCAGGATTACCTTGATAACAGACCAGACAAAGCTGGTATTAAAAAACAAAACTGCAAACCAATATCCTTCACGAGTATAGATGTAAAAGAATCTTCTAAAATGTTAACAAATCAAACTTAGTGATTTATGAAAGGAATAGTACACCGTCACCAAGTGGAGTTTCTCTAGGAGTGCAGAGCTGGTTCACCATTCAAAATCCATCATTGTAATAAAAAAGAAAGACCACATGATCAATATCAATGCAGAAAAACCACTTGACAAAACATCTATTTATTATAAAATTTCTCAGTGAACTAAGAGCAGAAGGGAGATTCCTCAAACTGATAAAGGGCATCTATGAAAAAGTATAGAACATTGTACCTAGTGGCAAAAGATTAAATGTTTTCCCTGCAAGATCAAGAAGGCAAGGATCCACTTTCCCCAATCTTCCACCATACTAGAAGTTCCAGCTAGTGCAATAAGGTAAGAAAAAGAAATTAAAGGTATATAGATCAGAAACAAATAAATAAAACTGTCTCTATTCACAGATGACATGATTTTCTACACAGACAATCCTAAGGCATCTATGAGAAAGCTCCTGAAACTCATAAATGGGTTTAGCACAGTCACAGGATGCAAGATCTACTGAAATTCCAATAAAGACCTAAGCAAGATTTTTTTTTTTTTGTAGATATAGACAAGCTTATTCTAAATTATATGGAAAGGCTAAGGATTCCAAATAACTGGAACAATTTTGAAAAAGAGGAATTAAGTGGAAAGAATCAAAACACTCAATTAAAAACTTGCCTGACTTGGGGCTCGATCCCATGACCCCAAGATCATGACCTGAGCCACAATCAAGAGTCGGATGCCTAACAAACTGAGCCACCCAGAGTCCCCAGAGTGGCTAATTTTCCAAAAATAAGTGGTAATACCAATCCCTCAGATGGGAACCAACTGGAATTCTCACGCATTATTGCTAAGAATGGGAAATGGCCCAGCCCTTCTGGAAAACACTTCGGCAATTCCCATGCGACCCAGCAATTGCACTCCCAGATTGCCCTAGAGAAATGAAAGCTTATGTTCATACAAAAACCTGTACATGAATATTTATAGTAGCTCTGCTCATAATTGTCCTAAACTGAAACCGATACAAATATGTTTTCATGAGTAAATGGATAAACTGTGCTACGTCCACAATAAACCCTACTATGCAATAACAAGGAACGAACTATTAACACACACAACTTGAATTGATCTCAGATGCATTATGCTGGATGAAAGAAGTCGGTCTCAGAAATTTACATATTATTTGATTCCAATTGTATGATCTTGATGGCTAGTTTTATGTGCCAACTCATCTTGGCCGCAGGGTGCCCAGATATTTGGTCTAACATTCTGGGCATTTCTGTGAGGATGTTTTTGGGTGAGTTTAACATTTAAATTGGTAGACTAGGTAAAGCAATTTGTCCTCCCTAATGCAGGTGAGCCTCATCCAATCAGTTGAAGGCCAGAGTAGAACAAAAAGGATGATCCTTCCTGAGTAAAGGAGAGTTTACTCCTGCCTGTCTGCTTTCCAACTAGGACATAAGTTTTTTTTTTTGTTTTGTTTTGTTTTGTTTTTTTGCGTTTGGACCCAAACTAAAACATCAGCTATTCCGGAGCCTGCTGGCCTTTGGACTGGAACTACACCATCCGCTGTCCTGGGTCTCCAGCTAGCTGACTCATTCTACAAATGTGGGGACTTGCCAGCCTCCATAATCCTGCCCCTGCTCAGTGCTCTCTCTCTTGCTCACTCTCTCTCTCAGACAAATAAATAAAAATCTTAAAAAGAATTCATAGAGCTGTACACCCTCCCCCCCCAACAAGAAAGCCAATTTTACTGAGTATTACTTTAAAAATAAAAATGCATCGGGAACTCAAAGTAGGGAGAGAACAGGAGCTGGGCTGAAAGCCAGGAGGAATAGAGCGTCAGGCAATAACAGGAGAAGAGGCAGGTGGATGGTGCTTGGAGGGGATGGGATATGACAGCAGAAGGAAACAGAAAGAGGGGAGAGGCAGTATTCTGGGGGCTGTGGTTGTAGAGATGCAGGTGGGGAAGGGGGAGGGAAGCCAGTGAGGCCGGTCAGTGCCCAATGACAATGGGCTCTGAATGTCTGAGTGAGACATCCCTACCCCAGGTCTTTTTGGGGTATTTGCTGTTGCTAAATAATTTTGAGCAGTGATTTCATAACAGAAATCCAGGCGGATGGAATTCCAGGGGATTTTAAGCTTCCCGAAAGCCTCCTGGGGAGGGGAAAGAGATACCAAAAAAGGGTTTCTTTGATTTTCATTTGTAAAAATCTTAAGTTTACAAACGAGACCCTCTATAAAATATCGTACCCACTAGGGAAATAACTCTGGGATTGGTCTAAATCCACGGGTCTCAAAGTATTTATGTAAACATCTGTCTCAGTCAGGGTCCCGGCAGGAAACGGGTGGCACACTCCAAAGGCGAAGCTGAAGAGATTTCAGTGACAGGGCTATTTACACAGATGTGGGCGGGGTTAAAGGAACCGGTGGGAGGTAGTCAAGTGCCCTGGGATGGTTTTCTGGGGTGGCCGGCCCGAGGCTGTCATCACCCTGGCCTGAAGGCTCGGGAGAAGGGTTCTAGAACCATGCAAGAGCTGGTGCAGGAGGGGGAACCGCCCCTTGGGAGTGTGGCCACGGGTGGAGGAACCACCAGCCAGCGGGGACGGAGCTGGGGGTACACATTCTGACCTCTCGCGCCTCTTGCCTGGCAGCTTCCTTTGGGTGTTTCCTATTGGTTTAACTCAAGGGAGCCAGAGGGCCATGGATGGAGTCCAGAGGGGCCAGGTTCAGCAATCTGGGGCTAGGGGTGGGGAGAAAGGCAGAGCGTGTATCTAGGGGTAGGGATGGAGAATAGCCATTACACTGTCACCACCCATGACCGGGACCTTGGGTTTACAAGGGCTGCAGGGAGCAAGAAGGAAGCTGGGGTGTGCAGTGGGCCAACCAAGTTAGACACGGGCTGGGGCTGGTCTCGATCGACGACTCCGATGGGCTGTTCTGCCCTGATCAGAAATTTCCTCCTCCAGGGGCCCCTGGGGGAATCAGTCGGTTCAGCATCTGACTCTTGATTTTGGCTCAGGTCATGATCTCAGGGTTGTGAGATGGAGCTGCGCCGCCCCCCCACCCCGCGCCCCCGCCGTCAGACTCTGCACTGGCTTGGAGCCTGCTTAAGATTCTCTTTCTCCCTCTCTCCCTCTGCCCTTCCCTCCTGCCCCCCGCCCCCGCCAAAAGAAAGAAATTTCCTCCTCTGTGACCTTCTTCAGCAGAGCCAGGTGCTTTCAACACAATTTCCTGTGTCAATGAAAGCGCTCATTGTTTCACTAATTGCTTGTTTATAATCTGCTGTCTAGTTACACATGCCAGGACAGACAGAGGCCCTTCACCCGCACCGAGGGGACGAAGGTGGGTGAGGTTCAGGACTCCCAGTGTCCAGATTCTGCGGGGAGATTTCCAGGGATAAGGGCTTACATTTTGGAGATAGCACTTGAGGCGTTGCCTGGGCACCCAGGCTTGCTGGCTCTTCTTGTTGCCTTTGTCCCCCTTCATTCCCATCAATCAGGGATAAGGAGAGCAGCCTGCACTAATGGGATGGAGTTGTAACCACAAAGAAGTAGAGTCATGAGAAATTATGAAGCGAGAGCCCTGGGGACCAGGACGCCTCTTGCTGCATCTTTCCTAATTAGCAACGGAGGTTCCCCGGGGGACCCTGGGAGACCAGCTAACGACCAGTAGCTCCACAAAAGAACGTTGCTCATCACTGTCACTGTCCCTGATGTTGCTTCTTTAGTCCTCATGGGATGCTTGTTTCCCTGGCAGGTTTTGATTTGGGCATGGGCTTGATTGGGCAACACCGAGAATGCCCCAAAGCTATGCCCCCCAACTGTGCTGTGACCAAGAAAACTCGTAGACATTCACAATTGGAAAAACCTCAGAAAGCCTCAAGTCCAATTGAATTCGGGCTCCTGACAGGGACCAGAGGCCGACAGGAACTGCTTTAGTCGTCTTTATTGAGAGCCAGGCTTTGCCGAGGACGTAGCAGGTGGGAATGGATGTAGGATGCACAAGGTAGCGGGGGGTGGGCAGGGCAGATGCTGTCCCCACGAGGCACACTTGCAAGAGCTGATGCAGTGGGAGGGACCACCCTTTAGGAGTGTGGCCCCTGGGTGGAGGAGGCAGTGCTGCCCAATGCTAAGGGCTAAGATGAGTACTCCAACTTCAGGGACAGATCGACTCTGGCCTACGAAGACACCTGTCCCCAAAAGGACCATGTCCCTGAACTTGAAGGCATAGACCCTGGAAGTGTGAAACATCACTAGAGGTGCAAGACTGACTTCTTTGCAAAGCCCTGCATGGACCGCCAGGGTTTTCTGAGTTGGGACAG
Organism: Callorhinus ursinus; assembly: GCF_003265705.2. Lineage (NCBI taxonomy): Eukaryota > Metazoa > Chordata > Mammalia > Carnivora > Otariidae > Callorhinus > Callorhinus ursinus. Next base: position 5,267,822 of record NW_027397117.1, on the reverse strand, counting down.
TAGTGGAAACACCTGCTGGCTGGCAGTGTGGCTGAGTCCAAGACATCCCGGCAGGGTTGGAAGTCATGAATTCCCTCTCAGGTCCTTCCGCACCTGGGTGGGATGCTAGCATTATGGCATTTACCCCGAATCTCTCTCTGGGTATCTTAACACCAGGGTGATGTCTTCATACTTCTCTCGGATTGTCCTGTTCTATCAAGGACAGGTAGCGTAGCCCTCCACCACGAATTTTCCACCCACCCACCCAACCCACTGATTCATTCACGTGTCTGTTCGTTCCATTCCAAACATTTACTGAGTGCCTACTACATGCCAGGCACTTTGGATGCACAGGTGAAAAAGATGACTTGGCCTTTTCAAACTAGCTTAACAGCAAAAGAGAAGTTTCTTAGAAAGAATCAGGGAGTGTCACCATAGCAAGGGGGAAGATGGCAGAAGGAAGGCATTGGAACTCCCTTGCATCTCTGCTTCTTTCCATATGTTGGCTTTGTTCTTCCCTGTTTCTCACAAACGGTGGGAGATGATATTGCAGATCCAGCCACCCAAAGAGAGTCTGACTTTCTCTTGGTTCAAAAGCCAAATTCCTGGGAAGGAAACTAACTGACTCAAAGACTATGTACCCACATCTGGTTCCCTCAGCTATGGTGAGGGGAGCCAGGTCACACTGAATAAGGTGTCTGGGGCCCGAGGAAGTCATCTGCGGGTTGGGATGATAAAGCAGCCCCTGAAAAAGAGGGGCTGAGCCGATAGCCCATTGGGGTCCCCTCCTAGTTGCTGCCTTTGAAGAGCTCCCCTGAGAAGTGAGAAGGAAGCCCATAAATGCTGTGCTGCGAGGGGCTCTGGAAAGGAAGCTTCTCCAGATTTTAGAGCTCAGGACCCAGGTCAGCTTGACAGGCATGCAGAGGGCTCCATAGAGCGTACACCACTGGAGCTGAGTCTTCAACACAGAAAGGTGTGTGTGTGTGTGTGTGTGTGTGTGTGTGTGTGTGTGTGTGTGTGGGCCATGGAAGGTTGGGATAGGGTGGCTCTTCAGGCAGAGGGAAAACGTGCTGAAAATAAAGCAGCCTAGGGAAGATGACCCTTTTGGGAACTGTAGTATTTTGGAGCTGCTGAAGCATAAAATGCAAGGCAGCGAAGGTTGGGAGAGGCTTGAAAAGTCAGCAAAGACTCGTGCATGAAGGGTCTCATATGCTTATATGTCACACTTGGCAGGTCAGCTTTTCTCCTGTGAGTGATGAATAGCCAGCAAAGAATTTGGAGTAAAGGAGAAACATGATCTAATTTTCTTGTTGGGAAGCTCGCTCTATTTGGGGGACATATAGGGAATTGAAAACAGAGCTGGAAAGTCAAGAAAGGTGCATTGGTCCAGGTCCTCCAGGAAGCAGAAGTGGAGACAGGATTACACGTGCAAGGATTTTATAGTAGAAACGCCTGTGAGTTTCTGGAGAGGCAGCTGGAGAAGCCTGGGGGAGCCATCAGACCATGAGCAAAAGAGGGAGGGAAGGAAGGGGGGATGATAGCGTCCTAGATTGCTGTATAGTCTTAGGAAGTTTTGGAAAACTACAAAGAAGTCCCCGAGCCACAGTTGGCCATCAGAGGAGTATGTATCTCCCAGGAATAGGCATGAATATTTACCCTCTCCTTAAGACAAAGAGTTTCCTGGTGGGACTGCTACACTTGGTCATTGGTGGGGAGCACAGATTAGGCCATGGATTTTGGAGTATTCAAGTAGTCAAGGTCCTTGGTCAATTACAGTCCTTGCAAGGCACATTTTCATGGCTGTCACACAAGTATAAAACAATAATCCAGGGAGATTATTTAATTAGACATAAACTAGGTTACCAGCAGTGCTGCAAAAGGATATGAGAGGCATTGGAAAGTTGGAATTGGTCATTGATTGGTCATTGATTGATCATTATTACAGGACTCTTATGTACCATTGTGCATGTTGTGCACTGCACAACTTGATAGGTGTGGCCCAGCCTGCCCAAAGATGTGCAGCCGCCTTAAATCACCATTATATCTTATTTCTGTATCATGAATGTCTGGCCTGATACCTGATGCATTGTAACCATTTACCCAATGCCTGTTGTATATGAAAAAATAAAACTGCCACCAGGGAACTCATTGTCTAAGGACGGTTGTTGGGTAAATACACAAAATAGAAAGTGGCCAGTGCTTATAGCAACAGCAAGAGCGGGCTCTGAAACTTACGCAGTGAGCTAATGACTTGATGGTTGACTAGAATCATATACCCTGTCTCCTGAGCCAGTCAGACAACTCCCAGGTCTTGGATCAATCCACGTTTGGAACAAGTAAGCCAAAACTTGAATTTTTCAAGCAACTTTTATGTGGCAGGCATATGCATTAAAGATTCAACAAGAATTCAGCAGCCCCAAGGATATTCTAGGCACTGATCTCAGGCGCTAGGGATTTAGCCGTGATCGAAATAGACCAAGAAATGGACAAATAGACAAAGCCTTGCCCTCGTGGCGGGGGGCAGGGGGGAATACAACAACAGAAGAATGCAGTGTTAGGTAAGTGACATGGAGGAAAACAAGGTGAAAGAGATAAGGAATGCATGTGCCTGTGGGTATCTGCTGGTGGGGCTTGGGGAGGGGAGAAGTGTGCTGGTTTAAGCAGGGTTGTTATAGAAGCTAGAGAAGGAGTTACTGCTAAGGGGATATTTGTGTCCAGATCTAAAGGCGGTGAAGGGATATCTATCCCCTGCTGAAACTGGGGGTAAAGAGGAGTAATTCTCGAGGGAGGGGGTCAGAAATGCAGAGTGTGGGGTGCGTTGTTTTAGGGATGTGCACAGAGCAGGTGTAGGAGAAGGAGAGAGAGAAGAAAGTGGGGGGGGGAGGAGGAGAGAGAGAGACAGAAGATCAGGGGTAAGGAGGTGGGGGTGGACTGGTGAGCTTGGATGTCTCAAGTCGGAACTTCGGATTTTGCTTTGACTAATAAAGGGACGCTTTGGAGGATTTTGAGCACAGAGGACTCGAGCTGTCCCACTTTCGGAGGATCATTCTGGCTGCTGGGTTGAAACAAGACGACAGGGAGGCAGGGCCAGAGGCAGACAAATCTCTGGTGGAATTAGAAGTTTCTATCCAGAATGAAGACCCCCGAGCCCCGCCAGATTCTGAAGAGCCTCTGGAAACACCAAACACGTGATTAAATGAGGTGAAGGACGGTTGGAGTGGCGAGTGCATTTGAAAAGGGGGCGAATGATTTGGAGCTTGGTCATGAACTTATCGCCCGTGTCCCCCCGAAGCTGTTTTCAGGACCGGAGATTTCGAACCCCCAACTCACGCTCGAGGCAGGAGCAAGGCGCCTGCTCCTTATTTCAAACCCAGCTCCCTCATCTATTATCACAAACCATGTTTAACCATACGGTCAGAATCTTTGTTTAGTTTTGGTTTTCAAACATTCTGTCCTTGCAGAGAAACAAATGGTTGCAGGAGAGCCGGTCTCAAAGGCGCCCGATGAAGAAGTTGCAGGGCTGCGAAATGTAGCTGTTGACAGAGAACTTTTCCATTTACTTATCACCTTCCCAGCTGCTGCCACTGGAAACCCTCTCTGCTCCCTTATTTGAGAGCGGTGTTACATCCTTATCTGCAGAAAAATTAACCAAAGGGTTTTTCTTATTTGTAGTGGCACAAAACTGTCCTTGGAATGTCACCTCTCTTGTTTACCGGAAAGAGAAAGTGGAAACAGGCAAGTCCAAAGGAGCCGGGATGAAGATTCTTCCTAAATTGGCAAAGAAGTTCGAAAGTGAGCTGTTAATGAACCCTGACGGTTTAACAAGGGGCACTGGCCCACGTCTCCGACGAGCGTCTGGGGACACGTCACTGGGAGGAAGCTTCTGATAACATGATGCTCTAGATCTTTGGATCTGCCTCAAAAGGTCTGACACCGCCCCCCCCCTCCACCCCAGAGAGGGCCTGGGAGTGAATTAAAAAGGAGCATTGGACTAAGTAAGTAGGGCCCTGGGGTTGACATCACCTCGGAGTAAGTGGTCGCGATAGTGAGTGTTGGAGGTGCAGTTGGCTCTTGGTCGTCCCAAGGGGAAGGGATTCAAGAGAGGCTCCAATCGGGTGTCTACGATCCCAGCGTCCGGAGCACCCAGGAAGAGCGTTTCTGGGAGGACACAGAGCTCCTACCTTCCTAGTGCTGTTTCTTGCTGGCATGTGGTGCATGGCACAACTCCAGCAGCAGCTCAGCTGACGACCTTCGTGGATGTCGTGGGCCACCTGAAGGCCAGGCCTTTTGCTTCCAGTGACCCCATGGAAGTCAGTTCATCACCGCCCTACCTGAGGAGGCAGATGGCGAGGCATCCAGTTGCCTCCCTGTTGAGACAGTGCCAACACTTCATAGAAGGTGCGCTCTGTGTTTATTGCTTTCGGTGAGTTACTTCTCCACCTTACCAGGAACCCTCCAACACAGACCTCATGGTGGTAGATTTTGTCCTTTAGACTTTGTGCGTTCCTTCCACACAATTGTCACTATACTGGGGAGCTGGACTCGTTAACTCTAAACAGATACTATTCTTGAGTGTCTCCTTGATATGAGCAGGATCTCAGCATGCAAAAAAGAAATTTAACAATGAAGCTTTTGCAAAAGATGCTCTAAAAATCGCTCCCCTAAAAATTGGACCGAATGGAAGAATAAGCCATCACGACCTGTATGGGATTGGTCAGCCTGACCTGCAAAATCTGTCTTCGTTGGCCTGGAAATGATAGCTTTCTACAGCCATGTTTAGTTCCTATGCTTTTTACCACTTCCCTTTATGGTAGTAAAACCGCAGAGCCCGTCCCAGGGATGAGTCTCACCTTGCAGGTACTCACGGGCAATTTTCTGTTGACATCGCTGGGAATTGCCCGTCATCTGGCTGAAAGCTCACTTTCCCCTTTTGCTGATTAGCTGCTCTTCGCAGTAATGATCCCATTATCCTGAGTGAGTGTAATTGCAGAACAGTAAGTAATTGTCCAAGTTGGTGATATATAAAGGTTTGGGTCTCTCTGGGGAGTGTCCCCCAGACTGGGGGCATTGTGTATGGGATTATAGGGCTATGGCCCCTCTGTTCTGTGAAGGTCAAAACCCCTTATTACAAGTCTTTTTGCCGGTCCCTAATCTGGACTTGGGTGTGTGTTGCGGGGGGCAGGTGATGAGGGTCTGGAGCCGGGGACCAGGGTTATGTGGATTCAAGTCTCCAGCGACCCTAGCCCCCCAGGAATAACAGTGACTGAGGTCCAGAACTCTCTCTCATTAGCTGTTTTTTTTATAATTTAGTTTTTTACATTTATGATCTATATTTATTAGGTCATTTTATTATATAATTTGATCATAGATCTTTTACAATATATTTATATTATTATGATTATATTTATGATCCCATTCCAGCTAAATGCCCTCCTCTCTGTGGTGGACTTTGTGAAAAGACCTGTGTCCAACTCTTAGGGTTGTCTTTTGCATCCTTGGTCGGTGGGGAGGGAGCACCAAATACATACGGAATGTTTGCTCTGCATCTACTAGTCCCTAGGTCTTCTTTCAGTGAGGAGTCATGCAGACTCTGCTTCTCCTAGTCGCTGTCCACTGTGGAAGGGAATATGTGTTGATTGTGCAAAACTGTCCTGAGAAACCCCAGCTCTGGACAAGGGAGTGGACGAGACATGTGGTTGTAGAGAGGAGGCTTTAGCTTCAGACTAAGGGAGGAGGAAAGTGTCCAACAGCCAAGAAGAAAGAAATGAAGTTGGGTGGGTAGGATGGGGTGGGAGAGCTGAGAGAGTGGGTGGGCGGGCACTTCCAGAGTTTCTGTTTGTGTTTGTGAGTGTGTCTTTGCCCCCACGGGTGTCTGGGGGAGGGTAGGCAGGGTGGGGGCTGAGGGCAGAACGCTAGGGCTGGGCGAGAAATGGTAACGAGCAATGTGTGAGACTCTGGGGTGATGTTAGCACCCTCTGGGGAGCCCGTGGCCTGTTTTCTGCTTTTTCTTGCTGTAACACTGAGCCAGCTTGGCTTTGCACCCATCTGTATCCATGTGGGAGCCACAGGAAGGTCATTAACACTCACATGTCTGATGCTGAAATATTTGGAATCCCAGAGCCTGCTGGGGTGGGCAGATTTCAGGGGTTGCTTCTCAGGAACCCAGCTGCTCACTCTCCTCCTGGAAAACAGAACAAGATAAGGGCTTAGAGAAGAGAAAGAAGGATTTACTTGGATTTGAGGAGGGATTTCCTGGCTGTGAAAACACAAAGGGAAATATGATCTTCGGGGTGGGATGCCTGTGAGAGGTCTGAAATCTTCCTTCCTCCCTGTAATTCTGAACGAGGCAGCGAGAGTTTCCCCTGCCCTCGCTGTGCTGTTCTGGAGGCAGGGACACAGTCCAGATATTTGCTCCGTGCCCATCCCAACCTCCAGTTAGATGAAGAACATCGATACCAAGGAAAATCAAGGATCATTTCCCTACCTTCACTGTAGATGTGTTGTTGTGTAAAACCAGTCATTGGAATATTTTGATTCAGTGTTGGAAATAGTGATGGTTAGCTCAGGAATACTCCTGTTGGAACATGCTTTTGTTAGAACATTGTTCAGAGGGAGGGAGGGAGAGAGAGAGGGAGGGAGGGAGGAAGGAAGGGAGAAGTTCTAACTGGATGCAAGAGAGTGGCATGCTGCCTTTTTTTTTTTTTTTAACAGGGATAACGAAACAGCATTTGCCAAATAGACCAAATTATTGGGACAATATCATCCCCAGACAATTCAGTTGGTAGATAGCAGGTTGTATAGAAGGTGAAAAGCCAGGAGACCTTAGTTCAAATTCCATCTCAACTTTTTGGAGCCTCCGTGTTATCACTTGAGATACAGGAATAATCATTTCTATTTTTTTCTACTTGGAGGACTTTTGCAAAGATCAAATATTATATGTGGAGATGTTTTGAAATCTATAAAGCACGGGGTAAAATAAGGTGTACTCTTGCTTTTATTCGAACAATGAATACACTCCTTCTCTTAGGCAGTATTTGTGAAAAACATGAAAATCAGTGAGGTAGTGGATAAATACTTATTGAATATGAATTTAGCCCAGGATCCTATTTCAGCACCAAATTCAAAGACATGCAGCAATCTTAACAGCATTTGTGGGATTGAAAGACTGTCCAGTGTGGTGGATATAAGAATAGAGGTTTTGGAGGCCGACTTCCTTGGCTCACTGCCTCTCTGATACGTCCTGGCTCTGTGATTCTGGACACGTAACTCTCCTGGGCTCTAGTTTCCTCATCTATAAAATAAAGATAATAATACTAGAACTAGGGCACCCGGGTGGCTCAGTCATTAAGCGTCTGCCTTCGGCTCAGGGCATGATCCCAGGGTCCTAGGATCGAGTCCCCCGTCGGGCTCCCTGCTCAGCGGGAAGCCTGCTTCTCCCTCTCCGTCTGCGTGCTTCTCCCCCCTGCTTGTGCTCCCGCACTCTCTCTCTCAAAAAAAAACATATAAAATCTTAAAAAAAAATAATACTAGATGTAACTCACCGGGTGGTTGTGAGAATTCAGTGTGTTTAAATACATGAGGTTCTGGGAACAGCCCTGGACACATAGTCAGCCCTCAGAGCATGCTAATGATCGTTACCAGAAGTGATAACATGTAAATAAGATATGATAAGCTCTTGGGGCACCACAGTGGCTCAGTCCATTGAGCATCCAACTCTTAATTTTGGCTCAGGTCATGATCTCAGGGTCATGAGATCGAGCCCTGTGTCGGGGCTCTGCACTGGGCGTCGAGCCTGCTTAAGATTCTCTCTCTCTCTCCCTCTGCCCCCCATCCCTCAGCTCATGCTCTCTCTTTCTCTCTAAAGAAAAAAAAGAAATGATAAGCTCTCGAGGCTCCCTACCTCGAAATACTGACCGTATTAATGATCCTCTAGATTACCATGTGCCATGTTCTTACCTTGACACCATTTCAAACATGTTATGATTATGAAAATGGACTCAGTGTATTAATCCAGAGATGCGATATACTTGTTGCTAGTTTCTTAATTGGGTGATGGGCATTAAGGAAGGCAAATGATGGGATGAGCACTGGGTGTTATACGCAACTGATTAATTATTGAACACTACATCTGAAACTTAAGTATGTACTATACGTTGGCTAATTGAATTTAAATTAAAAATAAAATAAAGTGAAATATAACTCACATAGCATAAAATTCACCATTTCATAGTATATAATCAGGTTTTTCTTTTGGGGGGGGCATTTAGTCACAAAGTTGTGCAAACCATCACCACTATCTAGTTCTAGAACATTTTCATCACCCAAAAGAAAACTTGAACCCATTAGCAGTCTCTCTCTATATGCAACTCCCCCAGCCCCGGCAACCACTACTCTATTTTCTGCCTCTATGGCTTTTCCCCTTCTGGACATCTCATATCACATATGCCTGTTGTGCCTGGCTTTTTTTTTCTTAGCGCGGTGTTTTCAAGGGTCTTCCATGCTGTAGTACGTATCAGTATGTTTCCTTCCTTTTTTAGAGCCAAATAATAGTCCAATGTATAAAGATACCACAGTTTGTTTCCCATTCCTCATTTGATGGACGTTTGCACTGTTTCCACCTTTTGGCTGTTGTGACTCATGCTGCTGTGAACGCGCATGTATAAATTCCTATGCGGACGTAAGTTCTGGGGCATATACCCGGGAGTGGAATGGCTGAGACATAAGGATATCTGTATGTTTAACTTTTTAAGGAAGACACTTTGCTTGTTCATCTGAAGTTAGCGTTTCATTATTATTTTTTTTTCAGATCATGTACACATTTTTCAGATATTAAAAAAAGAGAGAGAGAGAGAGAGAGAGATCGAGAACACTCACTCATCCCAGCTGTTCAAATCATCATCAGGACATTCTGCCAAGACTGACCTTGGAGCCTGATGTCCTGAGGACACCTCCCTCATGAAGCATGAGAACCAGGCAGGAGATGGACTTCAAACACCAAATGGCAAAGGTCCAGAGCTGGAGTCGTGATCTTTCTTTTAAATCTTGGTTGGAAGTGGAGATGGATGCAGGAGGGCGACCGACCCCTTCTCTCTTCTCGTATGTGTGGGAGCATGAGCTGTAAGCTGGTTCTGATTGCACACAGCCTTTGCTGGAATAAACCAAGAAGAGATCAGGATTGGTCTGATTTGGAGTGCAAAGCTGGATGGTACGGGAAGAGGATGTTTGATTTTCTAAGAACCCGCCAAGCCGCTCTCCAGAGCGGCTGCACCATTTTGCAGCCCCACCAGCTGTGAGTGAGCGATCTGTGGCGCCACGTCCTCGACAGTGTTTGGCAGAGTCAGTGCTGTGGATTTTGGCCATTCAGACAAGTGTGCGTGGTGTCTCCTTGTTGTTTCAACAAACGAATCCCCAGCTGTCAACTGCTAGGCAGGGAACGAGCAAGCAGGTTTTGTGATAGAGGATGGGGGCGGGGGGAGGGGGGGTACTAACTTAGAGTGCCCAAGGAAGGCTTGCCGTGGAGGTGGCTTAAAGCTGAGCCTGGGGGCGCCGGGGTGGCTCTGTCGGTTGAGCACCCAGCTCTTGATGGCAACTCAGGTTGTGGTCTCAGGGTCATGGAATCAAGCCCCTGTGTCAGGCTCCCCACTCAGCAGGGAGTCTGCTTGAGAGTCTCTCTCTCTCTCTCTCCCCCTCTGCCCCTCCTCCTGCTCTCTCTCTCTCTAAAATAAATAAATCTTAAAAAAAAAAAAAGAAAAAGCTGTGCCTGAAGGATGAACAGGAGTCAACGACATGAAGGGCATTTGCTGATTCGCTCTCAAATTTATTGCTTGCCTCCCCTAGCTCGGCTCTGCATGGCAAGGGACTGACCCCTGGAAACTACAGTTCCCAGGCTCCCCTTCCAAATGGTTTCCAGCTTGATTTGACAAGGGGGAGGCACTGGCAGGGGTTTGGAGGGTGGGGAAAGAGACCATCAATGTGTGCTCCCCCCTTCTCTCTCTGTAAGGGGGTAGTTCTGCAGGGACTCCGTCTCTCCATTGTCCCAGGATCTGCTGTGCAGAGTTTTCCTCTATATTTTCAGCTCCTGCCCGGGAGCCCCAGCTCCTGAGCTCCATTAGCACCCCTTCCTCCCTTGGTCTCTCCATCTCTGGGTATGGTAGCGCCTTTCTGCAGTTTGCAAGCCTCTGCATTGCCTCGCTTTCCCCATTTGTGCTTCCAGCTCTTCTAACACCGTTGTAAAACTAATTGAAGTCCCTCTGTTGAAGTACTGGATGTGTGTGGTTTTCCATGAACAGACCCCGCTTGATATACTGGAGTTGGGTGTTTGACGGCATAAAGAAGGGCTCAGTTATGGTCATAGCCTGGAATGAACTTTGGGCCTTTTGAAGACCCACAAGCAGGCCAGTGTGGCTGGATCCCGGGGGGTGATCATGGGAAGAGAGGCGGGGGGGGGAGGGATCAAGTAGGAGCAGCTCATGTTAGGTCTTCTAGGCTGATATAAAGACTTTGGGTTTTATTTTAAGTACAGTGAGGCCCCTGACGGGCGTTAAGCATGGGTATGACCCTAACAGAGTCAATCACTTCCTCTTTAGCGCCCATTACACCTGTTGTTAACTGTTATCATACTGTATTATGATTTACTTTCTTATATGTGCCCACTAGACTCTGAATTTATTTTTAATTTTTATTTAGTTTTATTTATTTTTTTTTTAGAGAGAAAGAGAGAGAGAGAGCAGGGAGAGGGGCCGAAGGAGAGAGAGAGAGAATCCTTTTTTTTTAAATTTTTTATTGTTATGTTAATCACCATACATTACATCATTAGTTTTTGATGTAGTGTCCCATGGTTCATTGTTTGTGCATAACACCCAGTGCTCCACGCAGAACGTGCCCTCCTCAATACCCATCACCAGGCTAACCCATCCCCCCACCCCCCTCCCCTCTAGAACCCTCAGTTTGTTTTTCAGAGTCCATCGTCTCTCATGGTTCGTCTCCCCCTCCGACTTACTCCCCTTCATTCTTCCCCTCCTGCTAGCTTCTTCTTTTTTTTTCTTAACATATATTGCATTATTTGTTTCAGAAGTACAGATCTGTGATTCAACAGTCTTGTACAATTCACAGCGCTCACCATAGCACATACCCTCCCCAATGTCTATCACCCAGCCACCCCGTCCCTCCCACCCCCCACCACTCCAGCAACCCTCAGTTTGTTTCCTGAGGTTAAAAACTCCTCATATCAGCGAGGTCATATGATACATGTCTTTCTCTGATGGACTTACTTCACTCAGCATAACACCCTCCAGTTCCATCCACGTCGTTGCAAATGGCAAGATCTCATTCCTTTTGATGGCTGCATAATATTCCATTGTGTATATCTACCACCTCTTCTTTATCCATTCATCTGTCGATGGACATCTCGGCTCTTTCCACAGTTTGGCTATTGTGGACATTGCTGCTATAAACATTGGGGTGCACGTACCCCTTTGGATCCCTACCTTTGTATCTTTGGGGTAAATACCCAGTAGTGCAATTGCTGGATCGTATGGTAGCTCTATTTTCAACTGTTTGAGGAACCTCCATACTGTTTTCCAGAGTGGTTGCACCAGCTTGCATTCCCACCAACAGTGTAGGAGGGTTCCCCTTGAGAGAGAGAGAATCTTAAGCAGGCTCGATCTCACGACCCTGAGGTCATGACCTGACCCAAAATCAAGAGTCGGATGTTTAACCGACTGAGCCACCCAGGTGCCCCTAGACTGTGAATTTCTCAAGGGAAGAGTGGCTCTCTTATTTAGTTTGGCTTCCCTAGCAATTAGCATAATCTCTGGCACAGACTAGGTCCTGAAACATGTCTGATGACTTCAGTTTTCATTTTCTCTCCTCTGGTATTTTCCTCTGACTTAATTCAATCTTTGGAATGGTGAAATAAATTGTAATATCATTGGTCCCTGTCGAATCACCACTCCTGGTACCTATGACTTGTGTATTGCCCTCCCATATCGACTGTGTGTGGTTTGGCCATGTGACTTTCTTGGCTGATGGGGCTTCCGCAAATATAAGGCTCACTCTTGTAGAATGTGGCTGCTATCGTGTAAGAAACTTGAACTTTCCCATTGGAGAAGCCACATGGAAATGAACTGAATCTCCCCAGCCAACAGCTCCCAGGAGACCAAGGCGTGTATGTGAGGCCATCCAGCTTTAGGTGAGCTCCTGCATGACCATAACCATGGATGCTTGAGTGACCCCCAGTGAGGCCAGCACAAAAACTTTCCAGCTGAGATTGCTGAACTGTGAACAGAAAATGATTGTTGTTCTCAGCCACTCAATTTTGGTGGTTTGTTAAACAGCAACAGGTCACGAATAAAGGTGGAAAAGTGGAAAGTGGAATGAAAAAGATGAGCTGAGAGAAAGTTGGGGAGGGAAGAGAGTGTGGGAAGAAAGGTGTTTGGGGTCGCCAGAATATTTTCTGAGAGGTGGGGCTGCCATGTGGGGCATCGGGGGTGGGGGTTGGTATAATGGCACCTTGCCCCTCTTCTCTCTCACCTCAGCCCTGACCTTGGCTGATAACCAAGGTCTCCCTGGCCCCAGCGTGGATTCGATCCTGGCTGGGAGAGCATGAGGGGCCAAGAACCATGCCTCAGGCTGCTGCCCTTTTCAGAGACTGGAACTTTCCCCTCCGTGTGCTGGTGGCCGCCCCGAGTAAGAGCCTACCTTGGTGTTGAATTTCCCCCTCCGCCGGGTGTTTGGAGCAGTCTGCTGTCCTCCTGGTGAGATTACACTTTTGGGATTCACATTGCCACCGGTGTCGAGTGTAGGGTCATGGACACAAATCCCTAGAAACTCTGCTGTCAGGGATGGGTTTGGTGATCTGACAGTACATATAGAGGCAAAGCAGAGGGTGGGGACGACAGAGCTATGTAATTTTGCAAGAGGGACGATGGAGCAGGCAGAAACCATGCGGACTTAGGACAGAGCTACAGGTTTAGAATGGGGACCCCAGGGCCGAACAGATGCCATCTCTGGTGTTCATAAGACAGAACTGGTAGCTCCCACCTGACACAGCATGCTGGAGGGAAGTGAAGGTCCACGCTTAAAGAGAATTCTGAACACTTGCAGTGACCCAAGTCTGGCTGCAGACAGTGATAAAGACATGAGCCGAGGTTCCCAGCACAGAGTGACAAGACCCAGGAGTGTTCTGGGACCCCAAGGAGAGGGTGGGCTCAGCAGAATTTGGCCAGCACAGGGCAGAGCAGGAAACTCCCAGCTAACTAAAGGGTTATCAAGATGTCTTTAGTTAGGAGTTAACAGACAATAAATTCACTGCGTCATGCATATGCTTTCTAGAACATTCTACACTGTCTACAGTTCTCCCTTCAGGATAACAGTTAATATACTCAACAGGCATTTCAATTATCTTCTTAGTGACCCCATGAAGCCTTCATAATCTATATTTCCAGGTACTTTTGAAGGTACTTGGGGTAAGTGGGCATTCTCTATGACCATCAAAGGAGTGGTTTTCAGGGCCCAGGAAAAATTAATTTTTTAACAGGTGTTTTTATGCTATACCTGCTCCTGAGATAATGAACCCCCGACCAGATTTTCATAATAAGATCGTAATAATTAGTTGTTACTTTCTCCCCACTTTTTGAGGTAAAATTCACATAACCATTACTTATTATAGCCATGCAAAATTAACCATTAATATAGACTGAATGCAAATGAATGTGGTGGGGGCACAATTCAACCCATATTAATAGTTAATTTTATATGGTTCTTTATTCTGGATATTCCATATATATGGAATCAGACAATGTGTGACCTTTTGTGTCTGGCTTCTTTCACTTAGCATGATAGTTGCTACATTTTATCGACTATCTTCTGTGTCGCAGCAATGTTACAGGTAATCTACCGTCTTCACACAAAACCTGCAAAGTAGAAATCATCTTCCCACTTTTCAGATAAAGAAACTGAGGTGCAAAGAGTTGAAGTAACTTTCCTGAGATCTACAGATATCTCTGGTAGTATTTCTGACCAGCCCAGTGACTCCCCCTGCAGTCTTCCCCCGACACCCCGACCCGAGTTTCCTGCTGGTTGGATAGCTCTACATGTGTAAAAAGGACAGGGGGAATAGACCCATGTCCCCCTGTCACCAGCAGTTGCCTTTCTTGCCATGGGCCTCATCCTCTGTGTCACCTGTGCCCTGGAGGCTGGCCTCTACCGCTGAGATCATCTGACTGCTTTGCCCTCCGGCTTCCGGTTGGGTTTGGCCAATGGGAAGTAGAGGTGGGAGACTGGAGTGGGAGGAAGGGTTGAGCTCTATTCTCACTGCCTCTTCTCTCCAGAGGTCTGTCTTGGCTCTTGCCAAGCTGTTTCTTGTGCAGGCCATTTCTTCTGCAGCTACACCAATGTCCTTCCCTTGTCCCTTGCCTCACCATGGCTTTGGTCCCCTTAACGCTGCCCACAATTCCCTAAGACGCTCTTTCATCGAAGGCTCTGCATTGACCCATCTGGGGTGGGGTAAATTCTCTTTCCTGCCAGGACCCTATTAGGGATGATTAGCGAATCACCAAACTCCATGCATCACTTTCATGATTTTGGCCATATCTGAACAACACGCGGGCTATTGCTTCTGTCCTGATTTTTTTTTTAATCATCCTACTTTTGTCTTTCACCTAATAATGACGTTAGCTTCACCATAAGCAGTAATAGCCATGAAATTATGGGTTTGATACGAAGGCTATGTATTTTTTAAAATCCAGATACAGCTCTTTAAAAAACTGTATCTGGGAGGCACTGCAAATCATCTCGCGCCCACCAGATGATCTCCCGGGGCTTTTTCGTTGCAGACAAGCTGTGATTCTAGATAAATGGCTGAAACTTTGGTGCTTGTCTTAAGTCAAAAGCATCTTCGTAATTTATAGATTTAGACTGTTTTCTTTCCGCCATATCGCTGCCGTAAACAGAAATGAGGAAAACAGTTCTCCTCTTTATTCTTGCGCTGATGAAAAGCCTTCTAAGTGCTACCAAATGTGGAAAAATCATCTGGGCTTGCAGTGTATTGTTGTGCAAAGAACGGAGATAAATCTGGCTTGGTGCAAGATGAAATCTTTCCTCGGGTGGCCCTCACTGTGGGGGATTTGGGAGGAAGAGAGAAAAAATGGAAACTTGACTAATTGTATTCGTGGGAGGGAGGAAGGGCCCTGGATTCCACGCCTGTTGCCGGCAGGGACTTGAGGGGTGGCATCCCTGTTGTGGGCAGATGCTGCCCAACTGGGGTCTGAGGGCACGGGGCTCCTTTAAGAAACAGGACAAGGGGGCAGATTCCATCAAAGGTCAGTCCATAGCTGGGATGCTACTTTCCAAGCTCTTTGAAAGTTCGTACCCTTGTTTCTCTCACTACGGCTCTTCCCTTTGACTTTGGCCTCCGCGCTCTGAGGAGCCTAGAGATCCAGCTCCATTCACCATTGAGACAAGGCTTCTCACAAACTTTTGTGTGCATCAGAATCTTCTGGAAGGCTTGTGAAAACATAGGTTGCTGGGCACTGTACTCACTAGATCCGAATCAGGAGGGCTGGGGGCAGGGCCTGGCAACTTGCATTTCTCACCAGGCCCAGGTGAAGCTGCTGCTGCTGGTCTGGGGACCACGCTTTGGGAACCCTTGAGTAATAGGGCGAGTATCCGCCATGTGCCAGCCTCTTGAGATAAAAAGATGGATGAGGCAGGATCCTTCCTTTGAATCGCTTGCTTGGCAAATAATTCAGATTCTCCGAGGGTCAGTTGCCTCATCTGTAAAAAGAGAATAATTATCCTTACCTCACATGACTATTGTGGGAATTAAGTGATATTGAGTCACGGACCTTTGCTATTTTAGAAGGACACATCTCGAGACCTTTGCAAGTCCCCAAATCTATGAATACTATTAAAACATGTAATTTTCTCCATAAAATTTAGTTAAGCATAAGTGAAAATTTTAAGTGACCCTTTTAAGCCCCTAATGATTCCCTAAATATAGGATTAAAGCAATTTATAAAGCAATTAAAGTAAATTCTTGCCAGAACACTCGCTGAGCGGTTTCAGAAATTTTCTCTCGATGCCTGATAGAGTATTTGGCGGCTCCAAGCAACTTCCAAATGCTCCATTTTACCCTTGAATTGATCCCACACAACTTTTCACTTTCTCCTTATTCCTATTTTTCATATTTGCAATCAGCTTATATACAGTCTTATTCTTTCCCCACAAAGACACAGAATATTTTACACATCACAGGTACAATGGTATGTTTGAGGTTGAATAAAGAGAGCATCCAGAACGCATCAGGATATGGATGCTAGGCAGTGAGTTAGGTTTGTTCACGAGCTTAGATCTCTTCGGATACTCCAACCACACCACCGGGCTGCCATGTTGCACAACTCAGAAGACGTCTTCCATGTTGTCAATCACGTCTTCTTGGGGTTGGGCCAAGTGGTGGTGCCATCTTGCCATGTGGAGATCTAATTTGTGACATGATTGTGGGCCTTCCAGGTTACCCTCAAGATTTTGAAACTAAGATTTGGAAGCTCAAGTTAACTTTGCCAAGGCCAAGCCTCCACTTGATATAAGAGGGCCCTTCAGAGTACCTGGCACATCATGGATTTTCCAGAAAGTCTCTTTCTCGGTTTATACCTTAATTTTGGCATTTCTGGCATCGGCTCCACTCTTTCTAACCTTGGCTCTTAACAGGGCATCCCCCCCAGCACCCCGGCTCCAGTTTATTCCGGGGCTTTGAGTTAGCGCTCCTCATGGCCTTTGGCCATTTTGGTCTGTAATATACCAGGAGGAGAAGAGGGTTTGAGTTTTGGTGCCAACTTGGCCACTTTCATTGCGTGACCCAGAGCAAGGGGTGCAAGTCAGTCCTTTGTGCCCAGCTGTCTTCCTCCTTAAATGGCTCTCCCTTTGACTTTGTCTGGGCTGCTCTAACAAAAGACCCCAGACTCAGCAGCTGATAAACAATAGACATCTACTAATCAAGTTTTGGAAGCTGGAAGTCCAAGATCAAGGCATGGTCAAGTGAGGGCTCTCCTCCTGGTCTCACTCAGACTTCTTGTTACATGCTCACATGGTGGAAGGGGGAGGAAGCTCTCTGGGGCCTCTTTTATGAGAGCACTGAGCTCCACCCTCATGACCCAAGTACCACCCAAAGGCCCCATGTCCAAATACCACCTACCTGGGGCTTAGTTTTCAACATATGAATTCTGTGGGGACACTCTTCAGGCTGTAGCACTCATAAATATGTTTGGGGAATAAAATGAGAGTCACAGAGGCATGCAATTCAGTTGCAGTAAGGGTTCGTGTGTATCATGTAGATCGGCTAATTCCTTTATTTTTGTAGTATGCATAAGAAAATCCATTAGACTCCGATTTTCCCAGAAAAGCTGTGTTTCAATGCATTGCTGTTATCATCATCACACAAAACAAAAATTGTAATATTTTTATGGAATAACCTGAAGAGATTTCAGAGTTCTCAATCGGCTGCATCATACTTTATAATCATGAATGTTAACTTTAATAAAAAGTAGCTTCCCAATTCTCTTCAGAACTTAGGGGATTTCGATCCTGTTGAACAACGCTCTGTTTTTCACATTAAGGAAAGTCCCTGATTTGCACTGGACTGGTTTTCAGTTCTGTGGGCCATGGGTTTGTGGAGTGACCTGGCTTTCCGTGGGTGAACTTTCTCCCCACTTTACTGGTAATCGTGAGAGTCAGGGTTAAGAGCTCTGGGCCCCCTCCAGTCACTCCACAAGGTGGCTGGCTTTTGCTACTCATATATCTGTGTTTTGGGGGTTGCTTTTCTCATGTGAATTACAGGGGTTCCTTTGTAATTTGCAGGCTATCTGTTCCCAGCAAGGACCCCAGGCACATTTGAAGATTCAGAAAGGGCAGTGCTGCCTATGACAGTTTAAACACGAACACACATTTCTTGTTAGGCACAATAGAAGCCGAGTGCTCCGTTCAAGGAGAATCCTGGATCCCAGGTGCCTTAGGTTCTCCGGGCTGGGGAGACCTCCTGGCTCAGCTCTATGCTCTCAGCTAATTCCACTACTTGAGGACCCCTCCGTAGATCTCATTCTACCTCTCTGGAGACATCGTGTAGACGTTTGTAAACAGCTGTCCTACTTTCCCTGTGGCCCTTCTTTTCCTGGCTGAGAATGAAGGTTTCTTTCTTTCTTTCTTTCTTTTTTTTTAAGATTTATTTATTTGCGAGAGTGAGAATGAGAGAGAGAGAGAGAGAGAGAGAGCATGAGAGGGGGCAGGGTATGAGGGAGAAGCAGACTCCCTGCTGAGCAGGGAGCCCGATGCGGGACTCGATCCCGGGACTCCAGGATCATGGCCTGAGCCGAAGGCAGTCACTTAACCAACTGAGCCACCCAGGTGCCCTGTCAGTGTCCTTCTTAAAGTGGAGGCGTCCAGAAATAATTGCGATGTTCCATGTGTTGTCTGAATAGGGAGAAGCATTTTGGGAGTATGAACTTCCCAATCTTAAATAAAATAATCTGTTTATTTGACACTGCTAGGGGCGAACGAGAGCTGGGATTATATTCACAATGTCAGCAAGAAATTGGTAGATTCAGCGGTATGTAATAGAAAACTCTAGTGCTCAGAGGTCTGGGAAACATCATAATGTCATAACAATAATCATAGAGACCGCTTATTGGGTACACACATTTTACGTGAGTTAGCTCAACTAATTCTCATAATCCCAAGAGGTTATGTGTAATAGATGATAATCATGCCATTAAATCCCATTTTGCAGATAAAGAAACTGAGGTCAGTGGGATTCGGTCGTCTGCCAGGTGGCAAACGCAGGATTAAAATATATTTTTCTTTTATACCTTCTGCTACACTCCATTTCCTTTTGATGTTTGGGACGATCAAGTAAAAAGAGGCATTTCACGGAGAGACTTTGCTGCCTTCATGGAGTGGAAGGGTCATTATTTACAACAGAGAGAAGAGTTTGAGACTCGCCGGGAAGAACTATGGTGAAGGCAGATGGGACTTTTGAAACAGATGCCCTCTAAGACTCCGCGATCAATACAGTCCTTTCAGGGTCTAAGTAGTACAGACTTTTCCAGACAGAAGCAAAGCCTGTGGGCTGGTAGCTCCCTGACATTATGGCAGTCAGGGGATCCAATAGGTTTTGTAAAAATAAATACACAAGTAAGTAAGTAAATACATCTAACAAAATGAAAGTTAGTTAAGTTTCATGCAACTACAACACAGGATGGAATTATTTTTGTCCCTTGTGGCCTCTGTGGGTCACGGACACAGACGTGTTCTCCATCTGGCAGTGTGCAGAGGAATCCCCCACAGGGCATTTTTAAAAACAGATTCCCCGGGCTCTGATGCTCATCCAGTGGGCCTAGGGTGGGACCCGGGCTTTCCATTCATGAAACTCTCTGAGGGCTTCTGATTAGCATGTGGGCTTGGAACTAAACTGTGGGCTTCCAACCTTGGACTTCAGGATGCCTTAAGTCTGTGAAACAACCAGCGCCTCGGAGAAAACCACCTGAACTGATTTTTATTTGCTGAACTGAACAGTTGGCTTGGCATTTGTACAATTTCATACATACTTTGCACACGCATCAGACCACGGGTCTTAAGACTGGCAGCCATGCAAACATACAAGGGCTCTCGTGCCAATAGATCGAAAGAGATTCATGAAATTATCTTCAAGCTAAGTGGCAAATTCCATAATTATCAGTATTCTTTTTGTGTACGGTACGAGTTTGCATAATTTCCCTGTGGTAGAATGCAGAGAAATCAAAACAATAAACTAAGAGATCTACCAATTCATTGGAGCACAAAATTTAAATCCGTGTTTGCTAACAATATTTCAGTTTCTGGGCAAATCTAACATGGAGAGACTGAATAATTATATTTCCATCTTTACTTTGGGAGGAGTCTGTTTATTGCTTTGGTTAAGAATGCTAAAAACCTGGAACTCTCTACTGTGATATTTACCTTTGTCAGATAAATGTATTGCCTAAGATTGTATTGATTTCCTCTTACAAACATACTCATTAAGTGATTGCTCTAGGTCTTGGAGTGAGAGAAATTTAGCATTCAATTTAGGCTTTGGGGATGGTAAGTCCTTGTGTGAAGAAAATACACCAAAAAATCATATTAGTAATTAGTTGTTTATGTGCCTTGGAGTTTACAAAACATCTTAAAATCCTTGACCTGGTTTGATTCCCTCCCAAGCCCTCGAAATAAGGAGACCAAATTTACCACGAAACTTCTTTAGATTCTATAGCCATGATTCTGTCTGTGTGTGCTTTTCCACCAATTTGTATTCAAATTTGTTGTTGATGTGCAATTCCTGAGAATTATGTCCCTTAAATAGAAAAACCTCTGTTAACCCAAACTGAACAAGGAGAGGCTATGTTCCACACCCTATTTACAGAGGGAGGTAAATTAAAACTAAATGAGTGGATATGGAAATGGCTAACATTTCATCTTTCAACTTCTTGATTAACTCATTATTCATTCCTCAAACATGTATTTTTTTAAAGATTTTACTTACTTTTTTAAAAAGATTATTTATGTGTTTATTTGACAGAGACACAGCGAGAGAGGGAACACAAGCAGGGGGAGCGGGAGAGGGAGAAGCAGGCTTCCCGCCGAGCAGGGAGCCCGATGCGGGGCTCGATCCCAGGACCCTGGGATCATGACCTGAGCTGAAGGCAGACGCTTAACTGACTGAGCCTCCCAGGTGTCCCTCCTCAAATAGGTATTGAGCATCTATTATGTAAGTGGATGTTGCTTCCCATATGTAGCTAAAATCTTGGGGCCGCATCAATATAGTCATTAAGAACCCAGGCTTTGGTACTCACAGATCTGGCTGGGAACCACCGCCCCCCGCCTTTTCTCATGTGATCCTGTACATGCTGCTTTTCTTCTTCCAGTTTTGGCCTCCTTTCCTGTAAAATATGGATAACATATGACCCGATACCATTTTGGGGGGGAACAATTTAAAAAATAACGTATACCAGTAGGACTCCTGTCCTGTCCTGGCGTATAAATTATACACTAAAATATTACTACTCTACAGTGAAAGCTGCTGTTCCGAAAGTTGACCTCAGCCAGCGAGGGCACTTGGGCTCTGGTTGGTGGACCACATGTTTAAAGGAAGCAGTGTTACTCAGATTTTAGGAGCACCTGTCTACAAGACATTCCGGAAGTTAACTCCTTGTAATTAGCCATTGTGTCCATTTGCATTATTTTGGTGATAAGTCACAGAAAACAACTCAAGTTGGCTCACAGCATAAAGAGAATTTGCTGGTTCTTGTAAATTTTCAAGCAGTAGGGCTAGCTTTAGGCAAAGCTTGATCCGGCAGCTCAATAACTGAGAGTTGATTTCTCTTGGTTCCGTGGCTTGCTCCTAAAGCTCCATGTGGCTGCCCTACCTCAGCTCACAAGTCTCTTATCAAGTAAAATAAAATGACCGTGGCAGCCGGGAGCCCCACATCTCCCCGGGGCCAGGACTAGGCTGAGGGCGTTGAGGCACTCACCTCGGGTGCAAAACTTAAATGGGCACCCAGAACACTCAGCAGTCAAGATACAGAATTTTTTCATGCCATATGTAAACAAATAAGAATCAATGCAAACATCTATGATGAACAAAATATCAAAGATTTTTAAAATTTTTATTTTATTTTATATTAAGTAATCTCTACCCCCAACATGGGGTTCCCAATAGATCCAGCTAACATTTCTCTGGGCCCTCACTGGGTTCTGCTCCTTCTGAGAACCCAGTGCTGTGGCCAGAGGAATGGAATACATCCACTGGCTTCAGCTAATAAGAGCCCAGTTCTGGGGTTGGGGGTGGGGTTAGTCCTATTGCAGCCAATCCGCTATGAATGGGAGAACTGGCTGCAGAAAGACAGACCATGAAAATCAGGGTCTTGTCGCTCTAGGCAGGGACCATGAATCTTGGGTGTCAATCATGTATATGTCACTCTAGTCATTAATTTAATTAAGTGGTTCCATCTTTTCTCCAGCCCCCCAAATAATCTGTTACTTAGCTCAACTACTATAAATTGGTATTTACCGTGACTGTCAGAAAAGCCCATGTTCTGATTATTTTGCTTCCCAACCCCCGGTTTGTTTGGTTTTAATGAGGTCAAGAAGGAAGAGGTGACCAATGGGTAGGAGGGCTCTAGATGTTTCTACGCTGTTAGGGTGTGTGTAGGGGGATCATGATATGGCAAGTCACAACATCTTCTTTGGGTCTCTGTGTTGTCCTAATAGCAGTAGGGGTGTGCGTGTGGGTGTATGTTTGTGCTTGGACACAAACACGAACACTGGTGTACACGTAACAGGAAAGCTTGTGGGCGGTGGTTGTGTGGGGGGAAGGAAGTGAGTTTTTCCTCAACTGAACAATCCAAATGGTCTAGCTTGGGGAGCACTCTCCCCTGGGGCACAAATACGATGGGAAACCCAAGCCACTTGGAAGGAGGTGGGGGTCCCACCACAAACTTCATGGCAGAAAGACATCATGGTGGCAGTTTCCTGCCTTGCTCTCTGAAAGCCTTTTTCTTTTTACCTTTTCCTTTTTTTTTTTTTTTTTTAGGGTGGGGAGGGGCAGAGGGTGAGGAAGAGGCAGAGAATCCCTAGCAGGCTCCACGCTCAGCTCGGAGCCCAACGCCAGGCTCGATCTCACCACCCTGAGATCATGACCTGAGCTGAAATCAAGAGTCAGTTGCTTAACTGACTGAACCATCCAGGTGCCCCTGTTCTTTTTCCTTTTTTGTATACACCTTTCATATTCTTCTAGAACACTGCCACTGTTCTCTCTGTAAGTTTGGAATCTATTTCAGGGAACCTTGGGAAGAGTTGGTATAATAAATGTTAAAGTTGATTCGACTGGGGAGGGCATAATGAGGATCTTGAACCGGTTTAAAAATGGGTTGGTTTCAAGAGCTGCAAGGAGTTGGTAAATAAAAAATAAGGAAACCCTTTCTTTTTAGTTTTAAAACGAAATCCATAATGGCTTTTCTTCATAAACTGCAATTATTTTTAAATAGCGCTGATGAATAATTTAAAGACCCACTGGGTGAGGCAATTAGTTTTAAGTGTGGATTAATTGCTTTCTTTATCATCTCCCATATTCTTTTTTTGCATAATATGGACAGATATTTTATCTTCTTTAAAAATATTTGGTGTTTTCTAGAATGTTCTGAGAGGTGAAAAAGGAAGTTTTCAGCAGCATTTATAAAATGTGAAGCACGTGTTTCTGGGTCTGTGCCCACCCCTGCTCGGGGGGCAGTAACAAAATCCCAGAGCTTTCTCTTTCCCTCCGGTAATCCAGTAGGCTTTCCCAATGGCAATGGCTATCAGCCTTTTGTGAGTATAACCCTCGGTGAGAAATTGTGGCCCAAATACCTACACAGACACATACACACCGAAGTTATATAGAACAGAAGTTCTTGAATACAGTACCTAAACTCTTGCATGCCCAGTAATATTTTCCATGGCATGCAACTTAAAATGTGGTCTAGCGTGGTACCTTTTGGAGGAAGGCGGTAGGTTCCTGGGGTGCCTTGGTTGAGTTCTATTTCTTGACCTGGGCTGTAGTTTAGAGGGACATTCACCTTATAATAATAAGTCACTAGGTGGTACGGTCATTGCATATAGTTACCTGCTCTTGTGTCTGATTTTGCTTTATAAAGGTTAGTAACGTACATTTCAGCAGTTTGGAAGACACTGTGCCAGGAGCACAGAATCCCAAATGAATAATATCACAGCTCCCTGCCTATCTGCGTTTTGTTTTTAAAGCAGAGAGAGAACATTAAACTAGAAGATCCAAGGGTGATTTTAGGGACCAGGCCTCCGCTGTGGTTGTGCTGCAGGCTGGGGGCAGGGGTGTGGGGAGGGCTTGAAAACCAAATCTGTGAGTCTCATTTTCTTTTCTTTTCTTTTTCTTTTTTTAAGATATATTTATTTGAGAGAGTGAAAGTGAGAGCGATCACGGAGGGAGAGGTAGAAGCAGGCTCCCCACTGGGCAAGGAGCCCGATGTGGGGCTCGATCCCAGGACCCTGAGATCAAGACCTGAGCTGAAGGCAGACGCTTAACCAACTGAGCCACCCAGGGGCCCCTGTGAGTCTCGTTTTCCGACCCATGTCTGTCCCCCACTAGAGGCTTTCCTGAGTCATTACTCAGGTCAGGCACTTAGGTTGGGGTATGGCACTTAGGTTGGGGTCTGTAGTTTCTTTTGGAAGGAGGCATTCATACACAGAAAAGAGAGAGAGCGCGAGAAAGAGAGACCGAGAGACACAGAGGGAGCATTTTACTGTTACAGACTTCAAACTTTGTCTTTTGTCCCCTTCAGAAAGAAGTACACTCTCTTTTTAATCTTTCTATGCCAATCACTTTCCTCTAATGGGTGCCTTTGAGTTAACATTGTGTATTTATTTCCCTCATTTTATTGATCTGACTGTCTTGAAGCCCTCTTAAAGAACCAATCGACCTTTAGAATACAATGTCTGTAACATGATGGGAGCTGAAATCTTGGGTTCTAGCCTTGGTCCTGACCTGCAGTAGCTTTGTGGTCTTGGTTAAAGGGAAGTGGATGTCTTTTCATCAGTCAGGAGCAATCAATTTTACTATTTTTCTTCTCCAAGGACACAATGGCATGAGCTTTTATCTCCCAAGTAGCACAGTCTTTATTTAGGGTTAAGAAAAATTATTCAGAACCTGGAAATAAGGCCAATAGGCGAGTGGCATGTTCTTTGAATGTCATGCATGGCCCCAGACCCACCGAAGGTGGGGAAGGTATTTTGTTCAACTCTCTGCTTACGATTGGTTAAAGGTCCAGACACATTAACGTGGAGCTTTGTGTCCAGCAGAGATACGAGTCATTTCTATCTGATTGAACCGACAACCCCAGATGTTACAATTTATTACCTTGTTGAACTTTAAATGGTTTTGTATCTAACCCAGAAGTCATATCCTAACATTCCTTTGGTTAAATATCCAGTCCTTGCAATGTTCTTCGAGTGAGTCTTAATGTATTACTGGTTTCTTCATTAATTAATGAATTGAGTCAAACCTTTGACATATGTTCATTTTATATTTACACAAGAGTCAAAGTTTTATGTTTTTGAAAATTATGCTTTTTGTAGCTTGCTGTACAGGGATGCCTAAGTGGACTAACCTGACAGCACCGATTATGCTGGGTTGCCTGAGCTCGCATCTCAAGGGCCGTGTGAGCCCAGGCTAGTCTTTTCTTGCTTCCAGAATGAATCCCAAGTGACAAGAGAACTCTAACTGGGCTGGCTTTCTGTTTCTCCAGATTTCTTCATTTTTTCATACCTACAGATGCTGTATATTTGTTTAGATTCTTGTTTGTTATTCCCATTGGTGGGCATTGTAACTGGGAATTTGGTTTTATGGTCCAACCATTTGATGCTCTCGAATAGATGATGGGTAACTATTCTCTAGAGGTGAAACAGACATTCTCATTTGATAGTCTTAAAAAAAATATCTATGTTTATTTGTGAGCACGAATCAATTAAGAATTTCATGTTCTTTGGAAAAAAGAGTTGAGATCTGAACCAGTGCATTTTTAAAAAATATTTTATTTATTTATTTATTTGAGCGAGAGAGGGTGAGTGGGAGTGGGCAGAGGGAGAGAGAGAGAGACTTAAGCAGACTTCCTGCTGAGCGTGGAGCCTGACATGGGGCTGGATCCTGCTGAGCGTGGAGCCTGACATGGGGCTGGATCCCGCTGAGCGTGGAGCCTGACATGGGGCTGGATCTCACCACCTTGAGATCATGACCTGAGCTGAAATTAAGAGCTTAACCAACTGAGCAAATCAGGAACCCCTGAACTAGTGAATTTTTGTATTTCTGGGATTTTTTTTCACTGGAGACTGGATGAAGCTGTAGACTTGAAGCCATGAGCTCTGTGTCTGGAGGTCTATGTGTCTGTGGTTCAGAAAAGGCTTCCAGTATCTCCTTGTTCAAGTATTAAAGGTTTTCTTCCTTCTAGATTAATTGTTACATCTTAAAATCAAGGAGCTGTGATCCAACTAGTTTTCAGAAATTGATAAACCTTCTGTAAATCTCATACTTTCCAAATTTACAGAAAATAAAGACACCTCCTTTTCAAGTACTAGATTTTTAAAAATGCTCCATACGGAGAGGGCTTCTCCCTCTCCCTCTCCCTCTGCACTCTCTCTCTCTCAAATATATAAACAAATGGCAATGTTAGCTCATAAGTGCTTTAATATAAGAATCCAAGTTCACATAGTTAAGATAAATCTGTAGAAAAATTAGACTGGTTTAATAATTTTGGTTTAAAAAATAAGAAATAGGGTGCCTGGGTGGCTCAGTTGGTTAAGCGACTGCCTTCGGCTCAGGTCATGATCCTGGAGTCCCGGGATCGAGTCCCACATCGGGCTCCTTGCTCAGCGGGGAGTCTGCTTCTCCCTCTGACCCTCTTCCCTCTCGTGCTTTCTATCTCTCATTCTCTCTCTCTCTCAAATAAATAAATAAAATCTTTTAAAAAAATAAAAATAAAAAATAAAAAATAAGAAATAAGTAAACATCTTTTCCTTGATTTTATTAGTATGGAGATTTTACTAAACATTCTCATGAACTTCCTAGCCTTTTAATATTGGTTTACTGATCAAATCATCTAACACTACTCCTACATGGCATTTAAGATACTGAAAAATGCAAATTTTGTTTCACTAACTCGAATGATAATTTTTTTAAGTATTTATTTATTTATTTATTTGATAGAGAGAGCACAAGTAGGGGAAGCAGCAGAGAGAGGGAGAGGGAGAAGCAGACTCCTCGCTGAGTGGGGAGCCTGACACGGGGCTCGATCCCAGGACCCTGGGATCCTGACCTGAGCTGAAGGCAGATGCTTAGTGACTGAGCCACCCAGGTGCCCCTCGAATGACAATTATGACAAATGTTTTCATCACAGTATTTCTGCTCTGTAGTATGGCAGCTTGGACATACTTTATAACATCATCAGGCAACTTGAAACCCTGAATTATATTACACTGAGTTAATTGGTAATTGTCGTTTACCCAGATAATTTGTAAGTAAGCATGAATAATGAAACATTAATTACTAAGCCTAATTTTAAGTTATATACTTGTCTTATTATTTTTATATGTTAAAGAATGGCTATAGTTTTTGGGTCATTTTAAGGAAACTTGCTCATATTTATCATATGAAGAAGGAGCAAAGAGGCATGTAGTATAGATCTGTGGTGAAAGTGAGGTGTTTTGACTAAGAGTTATGATTAGCACTGATGGTAGCTGCTCTAACCCTTCCTATTCAACATCATCCTGGAGGTGCTAGTCAGTGCAAGAAAAAAGGAACAAGAAGAAATAAAATGCATATCGATTAGAAAGAAGTAATAAATGTCTTCACTCTCAAATGGCATGGTCACCTACGTAGAAGATCCAAAGAGGCTCCTAAAACTAATAAATGAGTTTATCAAGGATGGAGGTTACAAGGTCAATATATAGCAGCCAATTATATTTTCATATGTATTGGCAATGAACAGTTGAAATTGAAATTTAAAAAGCACTACCATTTACACTGGCTCCCAAACTAAGAAATCATCTGTATAAATCTAACAGGAAATAAATAGATGTTAATGGATGGGAAGACTCAATATTGTGAAGATGTCAATTCTTCCCAAATTGATCTATAAATTCAGTGCATGTCTAATCAAACCCAGAAGGATTATTGTAGAAGTTGTCAAGCTGATTCTAAAATTAACAGAGAAAGGCAAAGAATATAGAAGAGCCAAAGTCTATTTTAAAAATAACAAAGTTGAAAAAATAAAATAAAAATAACAAAGTTGGAGGACTCATACTACCTGATTTCAACATTTATTTTAAAGCTACACTAATCAGGGGCGCCTGGGTGGCTCAGTCAGTTAAACGTCTGCCTTTGGCTCAGGTCATATCTCAGGGCCCTGGGATCGAGCCCCGCGTTGGGCTCTCTGCTCAGCGGGGAGTCTGCTTCTCCCTCCCACTCTCCCTCTGTGCTCGGTCTCTCTCTCTCAAATAAATAAAATCTTTAAAAAAATAAAGCTACAGTAATCAAAACAGGGTGGTACTGGCAAAAGTATAGACACATAGATCAATGGAGCAGAATAGAGAATCCAGTTGGAGACCTTTACTTTCATGGTTAATTGAGACGGACAAAAGTACAAAGGCCATACTAAAGAAATTATAATCTTTTCAACAAATGCTGTGATAACTGGACATCCACATGTGGAAGAATGACTCAATCCATACCTTGTGTAAAGCACAAACTATAACACTTATGGAAGAAAACATAGGAGAAAATCTTTGTGATCTTGGGTGAGGCAGTAATTTCTTAGATATGACGCCTATAAACTATGATTCCTACAAGAACAAAAATGGTAAGTCATACTTGGTCGGAATTAAACATGTTTGCCTTCAGAAGACACTATAAAAAGAATGCAAATGCAGGTCACATGTTAGCAGAAAATGTCTGCCAAACACATATCTGATAAAAGACTTGCATCTAGAATATACAAGAACTCTCTGAACTCAACAAAATAGAAAGAAACAACCCAAATAGAAAATGGTCAAAAGAAGCAAATGGATAGTTTACTAATGAAGATATATGGAAGGCAAATATGCATATGAAAAGATGCTCATCATCATTAGTCTCTAGGGATATGCAAATTAAATCCATCAAAGATACCACTGGATAATTATTAGAACAGCCAAAACACCACCACCACCAACAATGGAAACCAACCAAGGAACAACAATAAAAACCTGGTAATACCACATGCTGGTGCAGATGTGAAGCAACTGGAACCCTTCTGTGTTGGGATAAGAATGCAAAATAGTATAGTCACATTGGAAATAGTTTGGCAAGTAAACATTTACTTACCATAAGACCCAGCAGCCTCGCTCCTAGATACACCTGTGTAACAGGAAAACTTAACATTTACACAAAAACTTGTATGTGAATGTTTATTGAGTCTTTATTCATAATTGCTCAACATGGGGAACAATCCAAGTGTCCGTTAGCCTGTGAATGGATAAACTGTTGTACATCTATACAATGGAATACTACTTAGCAGTGGAAAGGAACAAACTGTGGAGACACACAACCACAAGGTTGAAGCTCAAGTGCGTTACACTAAATGAGAGAGGTGAAACTCAAAAGGCTGCCCACACAACCTTTGGGCAATGGTAAGATTGGTAATGGTAAGATTCCATTTATAGAACATTCTAGAATAAGCAAAACCATAGGCACAGAAAACCTATCAGTGGTTGCCAGGGGCTGGGAGTGCAATGAAGGGTTAATTGAAAGAGGGTGTTGAGGGGATTTGGGGGTATAGGTAAAGAACTGTTGTACGTCTTGACCGTGGTGGTGGTTACCCGACTAAAGGCATATCATTTATCAGAACTACAGGGCTGTCCACAAAGAAAGCGTGAATTTGACTATGTAAATTTTACCTCAAAAAGTAGAATTGGTGCTCAAAACTATACAGGGAGCATTAGTGATGGAGAAGTTGAACTATGTATGCAACATGATGGGATTAGGCTTTGTTTTCTCAAGAAAAATAGACAGTTGTTAATTTGTCCTAAAATGTCAGTTTGTTCCAGAATACAAGGGCTTAGTGAGTATGTACAGCAAGATGTAGAGGCTATAAAAGTAATGGATTTTATTTGTCTGGGTTTTATAATACCAGAGTCTGAAAAGAGGATACAAAATGTGTTAAAATTTTGGCAAAGTTTGCTCAATTTTGATGGGCTTATTCACAAAATTATGTAAAAGAAAAAAAAAAACTCATGAAAGCTTTTCTGCTACTACTATATTAACTCGTAACTTCTATTTGGCATTCTCTCTGTGAAAATAATAAATTTGTTTTACAGCCCTTATCCGTCTAGATAGTAAAGATGCTGGATCCCACTAGAATAATTTGCTGGCCTTTGTGTTGACTTTATCTCATCTTTGATTATTTAAAAACTAATAACAACAACAAAGAACAAAATGTCTTCACCATAAACAAGCTTGGATGGCTTACAATCGCGTTGCCTTTACAATATATGCAAATACTATATTGCCACCTTGATTGAATAGGTAGCCATATAGTTTCCCTCAGACACCCATGATCCTACCGTAATCAAGTCACTAAATCTTTGATAACCCTTTATTTGGCCCATGTTTGATTCCCAAATTCAGAAAAAATAAAATGACATTCCCAGGATATTTTTTTACATCAGAAACAATATTTTAGATTTTCAAGAGGTCCCCTGGAAATCATAAAGGTGTGTGATTTCACCTTATAAAAACAGACGCTAGAAATAATTAGGGTGTTTTTATTTTGCTTTACTCCATAGCTTTCGATCAGTTCAAGATTATCATAAGAGCTGCATGGCAAAAACCGTCAAATCAAAAGATGTTCAGCCTTCCCTAGGTCAAGTTTCCATAGTTAAAAGTGTTATTAATTCAAATATTTCAGAGGTTGTACACTTTACAGGAATGCCCTGGAGATTGGTCGATACTATGGCGATCCATAACATGTTCTTACCCTCAGGGGAAACGGCAATCAAAGTCTGATGAGATAGTTATGCACACTACCCTAGTAGAGCATTTTCTTCTCCATTCTGATATTATTGATTACTGTAATGAATTAACCATGGTCATTCAGTTTCATAATCAAAGAGGCTTCTATCTTCTTCTGATGCTTGCCCGAAGGTTGCACAACCTAGCATTTGTGTCTTCAACAACAAAGGTCAGCCACAGAGCCTCCAGGAAAAGGATTGTATCAAATACTCTCAACTATCAATATGTCTAAGAATGTATCTTGGGTACAGGTCTCTTGAGTGGATGTAGCTGAAACAGCTTTCAGATTATATCGGTAGAGTGAGTCAGAAGTTCAAGGACTCTTTAAAGAAGTCTACTGTGTGAAACCAGTTTGCTTACACAGACCCAGCAGAATGAGAATTAATTATATGGGGCCAAATGGACTGATGAGGGAAATTTAATTGGGGTTGTTCGTTTGCAATACTGTTGATGTTGTTTTAATGTTCTATATTTTATATATTTTAAGGGCATAGATGAAAATATGAGAAAGCACTTTCTCCTTTTTTCTTTGCTAACCCTGGATTTGGTAGACTAGTTTTAAGTCAAAGGGAAACTTTTTTTTTTAAGATTTTATTTTTTTATTTGACAGAGAGAGACACAGCGAGAGAGGGAACACAAGCAGGGGGAGTGGGGGAGGGAGAAGCAGGCTTTCCGTCAAGCAGGGAGCCGAATGCAGGGCTCGATCCCAGGACCCTGGGATCATGACCTGAGCCGAAGGCAGACACTTAATGACTGAACCCCCCAGGTGCCCCTCAAAGGGAAACTTTTAATGGTCTCTGATTCTTACCTGATTCCTCAGAGTTCAGAAATACTTTTACTGAGTCTCATTTTTTTTTTTATGGCCATGTAGTTTTTACATGAGTTCATAAGAATCAGTCCTCTTGTTTACCAGACTATAATTGGACAGATCAATTGTACAACTGAGGCCATAAGTGGATGTCAGATTTGAGGAGGATTCTCTTATTTTTTAAAAATTTTTAAAGATTTCATTTATTTATTTGACAGAGAGAGAGAGAGCATGAGAGAGCACAAGCAGCGGGAGCAGCAGAGGGAGAGGGAGAAGCAGGCTCCCTACTGAGCAGGGAGCCCGATTTGGGACTCGATCCCAGGACCCTGAGATCATGACCTGAGCCAAGGGCAGACGCTTAACTGACTGAGCCACCCAGGCTCCCTGAGGAGGATTCTTATTTAATTAGGTATGACAAACCCACAATTAAGGAAAATTACTGCAGTGATTATTTTATGGTTGCCCTATGGGGTCCTTAGATTAAGCATTATTTCTGGGTGTGTCTGTGAGGGAGTTTCTGGGTGAGATTAGCATTTGAATCAGTAGATTCCTTAAACTAGATTTCCTTCCCCAGTGTAAGCAGTCATCACTCATTCTTTGAGAGCCTGAATAGAACAAAAAGGCAGAGGAAGGAAGAATTCATCCTTCTGTTGCTCCCAGCCTGCCTCCTTGAGCGGGGACATCAGCTTTGACTCCAGCGCTGGGATTTAACCATAGACTCCCCTTCACATTCAGACTTGAATTACACCACCAGCTTTTTTGAACCTCCAGGTTGCAGACAGCATGATCACGGAACTTCCCTGTCTCCATGATTACGTGAACCAATTCCTAGAATAAATGGTTCTGTTTCTCTAGAGAACCCTGACTAATACAACTACTGACCTGCTAAGTGTAGCCAATGCCTACAAATCCCTCCCAAGGAAACCAGTGTGATATCGGGCTTAGAGTCTCCGGGTCACACAGTTGATGAGGGAGACCACTTCCTGGTGGCAGGGGATCTTCACAGATTTCAGAGTCCTCAAGAGAGCAATTCACCCCCCAAATGTAGGTACATACACCACCAGGTAAAGTCTCGTGGAGAGAGTGCCTTGTACTTTCTTTCCTAGGCTTAGGATAAAAGAGCAAATTAATGGAGGGTTTCAAAAACTCAATCCAAGATTTTTTTTTAAAGATTTTTTATTTTATTTATTTGACACAGAGAGAGAGAGACAGCGAGAGAGGGAACACAAGCAGGGGGAGTGGGAGAGGGAGAAGCAGGCTTCCTGCTGAGCAGGGAACCCAATGCGGGGCTCCATCCGAGGACCCTGGGATCATGACCTGAGTGGAGGGCAGACGCTTAACGACTGAGCCCCTACCCAGGCGCCCTCAATCCAAGATTTTTTTATTGAAAATTTCCACACAGAAGTTGCTCCATACTGAAGGGCTCTAGATTTGCAGAGCAAATTGAAGGAGCCAGGCATCAGTAATAAACACCTTTTCTGCACATATGTGAGCAATCGCGCCAAACATACGGACACCAGCCTTTTGGAGGATTATTTTTGGTACTGGCAGGATGGTAGAGAGATTGATGAGTTATCCAAAACTTGGAAATAATGTCAAAAAGAGGGTGATGTGTCCTTTCCATGTCCTACAGGAGCACAGATCCACACAACTTTAGAGGGGTTTATCTTGTTCAATTTATTGCTTAATATTGATTAAAGTTTAGATTTAGTGAAGTTACCTGTTAACTTTTATAGATTTTTGTCCAGTAGAGATACAAATGATTTCTGTCCAACGGAACAGATAACTCCAAAGTTTATAGCTTGTCGCCCTCATGGATGTTAACGGGTTTGTGTCTAGTCCAGAAATTTTATCCTGATAGCCATTTAATTAATTGCCCATAAAGATTTGGTTCCTTAAATGCTATTTGAACCAGTCTCAACATCTCGCTTGTTCCCTCAGTAATTAATGAGTAGAATAAAATCTTTGACAAGTGTTCATTTTATATTTGCATGAGTTATGATTTTAAAATTCTAAAAATTATACTTTAACATAAATAAAGATCTGTCTTTTCCTTCTTTGTGATCTCAGAAACGGGAAGGGAATCCCAATGTGAGTGTAACTGAATGGATGTAATTTCAGAAAAAAGCGAAGAAATTTAAAGCAGGTAGATTTTGCCACAGTCACTGTATGGGTTTGGCTAAGCTTTCCGGAAACATGTATTAAAAAATCATTCAGGGGCGCCTGGGTGGCTCAGTCGGTTAAATGTCTACTCTTGATCTCCGCTCAGGTCTTGATCTTAGGGTCGTGAGTTCAAGCCCTGTGTTGGGCTCCACGCTGGGTGTGGCACCTACTTAAATAATAACAATAACAACAAAAAGAATAATTTAAAAACTAAAATAAAAAGATAAAAAATCATTCATAGACTACCTTCATGAACCACCTAGAGGTCTCAAAATGAGATACCTCTAATCCTGGATGAGGCATGAAGCTCGGTGTTCTTTTGGCTGGACGTGATATCCAAACTGTTGTTTGATGTCAGGGTTTGAAATGATCCATAGTGGATCCTAAAAGTAGCTGTTGAATAACTATCAACACAGAACCAGTGCCCTCTAGAAGTCGAGAGTTTGCGCTCTCCCAGCCTTCATAACTGGACCCCTTGGTCTATATATTCACCTATTCCAGAATTGAGTTTGCCATACCCGCCCTGGACATGTCCTCTTGTTAGCCTGGCTTGTCACACGGGGGCCATTTCTCTGTCCTTGCATTGTCTTTGACTGATTCCAATTCACTCCTTTCCCCCGGCCAGACCTTCCAGCACGGCCTGTCATTACGACTTCAACGTGTATGAACACAAGTGTCCACAAATCCAGGAAAGCTTAGCGTGTTATTTGGTTGATTAGGGATCACGTAGTGGAGCCAGCATGAGGAGGAGGTGGATTGAATGATACCTGGGCTCAGATTCTCCTCCAGTTTGCAAAAATGACCAAATTCATCCCATTCATACCTGTTCTGTTCTTAATACAGGGAAATAAAGTGACACTGCTTAACTATGGAGTTGAGAGCTCTTGAGCGCACAGTCTTCAGAGAAACGTAAGGTTAAAATCCAGTCACTTTGGGGGAACAAATTAAATTGCATTCAAATGCTCAACAGAAAGCCTACCAGGGGTTAGAAGGACGCTGTTATGGGCTCCCAGGAAGTGGGTGATAGTGGTTTGGACCAGGCTTGCAGCCTCGGAGCCTGGTGAAAAATGTCAGGTTCGATAATATATATTTTGGAGGTACAGCCGAAAGAACTTGCTGATGAACTTGATGCAGGGTGTAAGAGAAGGTGAGGAACCCAGATGATATCTAGGTCTGTGGCCTGAACAACTGGGTACCACGCAATGGCGGTGGCCTTTAGTGACGTGGATTGGTGGGAGCACAGCTACGTGAGCAGAGAGGAAACATATATTTGTGTTCAGGATGTGTCCGTTTGAGACGCCTTTGAGGCCTCCACATAGAAGCATTAGGACAACTGGAGCTCAGAGGCTAGGTCCAGGTAGGGAGAGAAATGTGAGTTGTCCACCCATTCAAAGCTGTGGGAAGAAACGTTAGGCCCTAAGAAAAGTGTTGGTGGGAAAGAGAAGGGTGTGAGAATAGGGCCTTGGGGATGTCCTACCTGTAGGAGTCTGAGAAAGGAGGAGGGCCTGGCGAAGGAAGCTGAGAAGGAGCGACCTCTGAGGTAGTAGGAGAGTCAGGAAAAGGTGGCATCCCAAAGCCTAGAGAGGAGACTATTTCAAGGAGGGGTGTTCAGCAACGTCTGATGCTACTCAGAGCTGAGAGAGGGGATGAGGAGAGAGAATTGATCATTCACTGGTTTTGGCCTGATGTAGGTCATCGGTGACATTGCTAAGAATCCTAACACTTCTAAGAGATAGGGAGGCAAGCTCAATGTATACAGAGTGGTCAATAATATGGATTTTTGGAATTAGCTGGAAGACAGTGATAGCTACTATTAATTATGACTTGGTATGTCCCAGGTGTTTTATGAAAATTACCTCATCCGATCCTCTAAACAATTCTGTGAGGCTGACAGGGCCGTCAGACTCACTTTTAAGGAAATTGAAATGAAAGTATTTCAACGAACTAGGGTCATACTCCCATCAGGGGCAAAGCCAGGATCCACACAGAAGCTATTTGGCTACAGAGCCATACCTCAACCATCTTGATGAACTGCTTCGTACAGCGAGTCTGAAGTCCGGCCATCCTACTGGTCGGCTCTGTAATTTTGGGTGGCACTCAACTTCTCTAAGACTCAATTTCCTACATTTTCCGTTTGTGAGTATTAATTGAGTTATTGTATGCAAAGCCTGACACACTGTTAGTATCTGGTGCAACCTCCTCATTTTGCAGAGAAGGAAGCCAAGCCCCAGAGAACTTGTCACAGGTACCTGGAGTGTCTGAGGGAAGATTGTGCAGATATCCTGACCAGCTCCAGAGCTCTGGGCTGTAAGGACCTTCGACCAGCTCTCCTTCACGGAAGCTCCCTACCTAGGGACCAAAATACCCTTTGATGCGGTTCCAATGCACTTGTGAGCGACTCAAAATCGTCCCTGCTCAGGCAACAGATAACTCACCATGTCATTCCCTGCCTGATGCCTTTTGAAGCAGCACCGTTCCCAAGAGTGCTCTGTCACTGGAGTGACAGTCCCTCATGTTGCACATCTCCCCAAAGCTGACACTCTGCTTTTGTGTTTTCAAATGCCCGAGACAGATCACAGAAAGTGCCA
This sequence comes from Callorhinus ursinus, assembly GCF_003265705.2. NCBI lineage: Eukaryota > Metazoa > Chordata > Mammalia > Carnivora > Otariidae > Callorhinus > Callorhinus ursinus. The sequence continues at coordinate 5,231,671 of NW_027397117.1, read as the reverse complement.
GTTCATTCCAGAAAGCAAGAGGGTATCCTTTAGGCTGTCCTGTGGCTAAGTGGGGGGAAATGTCTGATGATGTATGTTTGTTTGTTTGTTTATTTCCTTTCCAATCTACCTCAGCTGTGGTTTGGTGAGGAAGAAAGTTCTGAAAGATGGAGTTTGCTTTTGTACGGTTCTAAATCTTGGAGGCTTTCATGGTGCCTTAGACTCAGAATCATGGACAGCAACTGTAGAAGGGACTCAGAGAGTGGCCTTTCTACTTGGGGTTGTGGGGGGACTATGAGACCCCTTCAGGAGCAAGATCGGGCTAGGGTTAGGACTCTGGCTTCCAACCCCAGCCCTTATCAGAATAGCTTTGTCTTTATCTGCTTCACACACAGGGCTTGCTGTAGACAACTTCTAGGAAAAGCGTTCTCGTTTAAAAATCATTGATCTAATCTAGCTTTATTATCTTACAGATAGGGAAACTGAGGTCCATAGGGGGGAACAGATTTGTCCAATATACAGGAGCAAGCCCATCTCAGAACTTAGACTGGGGCTAAAGTCCCTGGCATCCCACAGAGATTTGTGTCCCCACTTGGTAGGGCTGTACAGGTTGACTTTAACTTTTGACCTAACTTCCAGCATGGGGATCAGTGAAACTTTGCTGTGAAGGGTTAAATCATAAATATTTTCAGTTTTACAGGCTCTGCAGTCTCTGTCCTTGTAGTGCAAAACAGCCGTAGACAATATGTAAACGGTTAAGCACCTGCGTGTTCCAGTAAAACTTTAAAAAAACAGGCATCGGAGGGGCACCTGGGTGGCTCAGTCGGTTAAGCATCTGCCTTCTTTGGGCCCTGTTGTAGTACAGAGAGAAAGCAGTGGGGTACGGGTTGCTAGCAGGACATATCACACACACACACACACACACACACACACACACACACACACACGAAGAGTGGATTATCGATTTATTTAACTGAGAGCTCAGTGTGTTGGAGGGATGGACAGCAGACCTAGTTATGAAACAATGGGACAGTTGATAACAGAAGGGTGGGACAAATTCTGCTGAGGTCATGGGTTGGACACCTAGGAAGGCTTCATAAAGAGGACTTTGAGCCAGCCTTGGATAATTTTACCAGGTCTGGAAGAGGAAGACCATCTCAGCTGGAGGAACTTTGGAAGCAGGGAGGGAGGTTAGAACTGAGAGGGGTGAGGGGCTGGGGATAGATGGTGAAGTTTCTGTGAGACCTGTTGAGAAGAATGAACTTTGTTCTTATGGACGATGGGGACCTGTTTAAGGGGTTTTAAGCAGGGCTGTGACATGAAAATGAGGCATTTCTTGGATTGATGTGGCACCATGGGGTGAATGGAACGTTGAGGTGTGGGGCAGGGGGATACATCAGCAAGTTATTGAAACCATCCAGGTGAGAGAGGACGGGTCAGCGTTTGTGGCAGTCTGCACAGTGGCCACTTCCCCATAGACATGCCAGGCAAGAAGGGTCTGTGTACCGGAACAGATTTTTTTTCCAAAGAAGGTATTTGAATGCCCAATGGGTACATGAAAAGATGTTCAACGTCACTAGTCATCAGGGAAATGCAAATCAAAACCACAATGAGACATCACATCACACCTGTTAGGATGGCTATTATAAAAAAAAACGCACACACACAAAGAAAAACAAGAGATAACAGTGTTGGTGAGGATGTGGAGAAAGGGAACCCTTGTGCACTGTTGGTAGGAGTGTAAATTGGTGCAGCCACTGTGAAAAACAGTATTAGGTTCCTCAAAAATTAAAAATAGGTCTACCGTATGACCTGGCCATTCTACTTCTGGGTGTATATCTGAAGGAAATGGAATCACATCTCAAAGAGATATCAGCAGTCCTGTGTTCATTATAGCATTATTCACAATAACTAAGATATGGAAACTAAGTGTCCACTCACAGACAAGTGGATAAAGAAAATGTGGTATGTATATACAACAGAATATTAAAGCCACAAGAAAGAAGGAATTCCTGTCATTTGTGTCAGCATGGATGAAGCTTGAGGGCATTATGCTAAATGAAATAAATCGGACAAAGTATGATTTCACTTACGTGTAGAATACAAAAAAGGCAAACTCATAGAAACACAGAATAGATTGTTGGTTGCCCAGGATGAAGGAAACCGGTGAAGGTGGTTGAAGGGTACAAAATCCCAGTTATGAGATGAATTAGTTCTGCAGAGGTAATGTACAACATGGTGATTATTGTTAATGGTAACAGTGTATCATTGCAATTTGCTAAGAGAGTAGGTTTTAAAAATTCTCCCTGAGTACACAAAACACTTGTAACTAAAATTGAGGTGATGGGGTGCCTGGGTGGCTCAGTGGGTTAACCATCTGCCTTCAGCTCAGGTCATGATCTCAGGGTCCTGGGATCAAGCCCCGGATCGGGCTCCATGCTCAGCGGGGAGTCTGCTTCTCCCTCTCCTTCTGACCCCCGCTTGTGTTCTCTCTCTCCCTCTCAAATAAATAAATAAACCTTTTTTTTAAAGATTTTATTTATTTATTTGAGAGAGAGAGAAGGAGAGATAGCACGAGAGGGAAGAGGGTCAGAGGGAGAAGCAGACTCCCTGCTGAGCAGGGAGCCCGATGTGGGACTCGATCCTGGGACTCCAGGATCATGACCTGAGCTGAAGGCAGTTGCTTAACCAACTGAGCCACCCGGGCACCCAATAAATAAATAAATCTTGAAAAAATAAAAAATAAATAAAATTGAGGTGATAGATATGTTAACCTTATTGTGGTAATCATTTCGCAATATACACATATATGAAATCACTGTGTTGTATACCCTAAACTTACACAATGTTATATGTCAATTACATCTAAGTAGCGCTGGAAAAAAAAGAAGAAAAAAAGAGAAGGGTCTGTGTATATAACAGGTGATGCATGTTTGTTGCTTTCTTATTGACTATTGATTGACTCAGAGCCAGGAGACTTAAATTTAATGCCTAGCTACTTCTCATGAGCCATGTGGGGTTGGAAATGTCATTTAGCCTCTCTGAGCTTCAGGCACCTCATCTTTTGAGTGGCGATTATAATACCTACTGCCAAAGATTGTTGTGAAGATTAAACAGGATAATGTATGAAAGCTCCACTTTAAATCCTGTTTTTTTTTTATGTACAAACACATAGCAAAATGTTTTTCTTTTAATATAAATGGAATTCGTGAAGAGATTAAGCCTGAAGAGAGATTTATCCTTACAGTGATAGGCACTGTTCTTGAAGTTGTAATCCACTGTGGAAATCGGGGATCATTTTGACATTTCTCATGGATCATCAAGGTATTCTCCAAGGCCAGAGAATGGGTTTTAAGATGTCTCCAAGGCTGGAATTTTAATAAAATGTGCATTCCTTGTAAATTACACTGCACATGAAAATTTGTTATATGCTACAAATAGAGATTGTTGCTAACCTAGATGCCAAATGAGGATTGCATTCTTTTAAATTTGATTGATGCTATTCTCTTGTGCATTCCTGAAAGAAATATAGTGAAGTCAGGTGACTCCCTACTAGTCTTAAGTGATACTTAGCATGATGGTTATTCAATAAAGATATTCTTCTTAAACATGTAGGAGGCACCCGCGCAACTAGATTCAATTGCACACTGAAGGGTGTGCATATTCATTTTTCCCAATTGTTACCGAGAGTCCAATTTTAATTTGTTTGCTATTTCTGTTAATACCAAGCCCTACTTAGTATACCCATTGGAAGTCCTTAAGAATATTAACAGGGAATCCTCCTAGAATTGCTACAGTTTCTCAATGTTTGTGAATTGCCCTGACAGGCTTTTAGTTTTAACTCACATTAAGTAGATTTCATTATTAACAAGGATATGTGCAAATTAAAATGAGTCCATTAACATCTTAAATACACGGCGTTTTTTAAAAGAAAGCGAGTGGGGAAAAGATTGAGAGAATGCATTTTGCAAAAACAAAGTTGCCAAAAATAGAGAAAGAAACCAAAGTTAACCATACTAATAAGGACATACTGAGTGTGTTTACCACCAAGTAGTGAGAAATATTACGTAGAAGAAAGTAGATTGGACCAGAAATCTGGGGCCTGGGTTCCAGTTTTCGGTCAGTTTTCAAAAAAACCAATCTGCCAACAGACAATTGTCTAATTCACAATACAGTCAACTTGCCAAATAAAAAATTCAAATAATTTACTCGGAATGTATTTATTTCAAACTGTTGGACTTTTTTTTTTTTTTTAAAGACATTTAGAAGATTTCAGTTAAGTTTTAGGGGATCAGCTTTCATTTTGCCTCCAGAACAAGATTTTAAGAACTGTTCCTCCTGTCCCGAGCTCCCTGTGGCTGGAGCTCGTGTTGCAGAATCAACTACAGGTGCCCTGTGGGGAGGGAGAAGACCCAGCAAGTTAGGCTCTGGGAACCCCCACATCAACCAAGTGTGCCCTCTTTTACCCTATGAAGTTTTTTGGGGAAAAAATGTTTCACTGTTAAAAGCAACTGAAAAGCATTTTGAAATCAAACGACTAAAAAAGACAAGCATGCATTCTTGGGAATAATAATAGTTAATACTTTTGGAGCACTTGCTTGCTATCTCTATCCCGGTATATCCTCACTCCTGCCCTTTGAGGAAGGTGACTGTCACCCTCACCTTGCAAGTGAAGAAGTGGGCTCAGGGCGGCACCAAGCCTGGGTCTCTGACTTTCTGTAGAAAACCACACATTCTGGAATATCTCTAGGCAAGCTGCAAATGATCTGGTTTGGCTCTTTTGATCTCCCTCATCTGGGGACTACCTAGGGGATTTTAGACAGCCTTTGGACCACTTTGCAACTTTGACCTTGAGCTGTGTTCCCCAGAGGACGCAGGAGCGTGGTCAGACCACCCACCTGGGCTCTTCCTGTTGCCAAATGGTTCTTACTGCCTCACCTGCTTCTTCCCTGGCTGTCTAGCCTCATTCCCACCCTTCCCCGGAAAATGGAAGTAAACTCACAACCACAGCTGCGGTGCAAGAAGGAGCTAGAACCAACACGCTGATTAACAACAACTCCGCAATCAGCAATCACCCAGCCCGTAGGATACCAGTTCCGCGAGATGAATACATTCTGGAGCTCTGGGCTGCACCGTTGTGCCTACAGTAACAATACTGGATCGGAGCCGACACTTAACAGATCTGTTAAGAGGGTAGATCGTCTGTTAAATTTTTACCACAAAAGAGCAAAAAGAGAAACAAACACCAACAGAGCATGCCCACTGGGATCCCAGCACTTACCCCCGGGGCTTGCCTCAACAAGAGTTCTGCGGTCGCAGACAGGGAAACTGAGGCACGGGAGGTGAAGTCACTTCCCGAGTCACAAAGCTGGTAACTCCCAACCGTCTGTTGCTTCCCCTTGCCCCCTAGATCCCAGGCCACAAGACGCCCCCCCCCCGCAACCTCTTCCAAATTCCTCTTTGAAAACAGCTCATAGTTCTTTGACTCATTGACTAGTGTGTTTGCAATTGTGAGTTAGCTTTTCAAAGTGTATTTTTTCCATCTCCTGCTAGGGCCTGAGGCTTCCCTCAGGCTGTTCCTCCAAGGGGTCACCATAGGACCGAGCACATTCTTGTGCATTCTCAGCCAGAGCTGGAGGCCATTTCTTCTGCTAAGTTCTCCTTCCATTTGTTCTCATTGATTGCTGTGGGGATGTTTGCCATCTTGCTCCAGAATTGTCTTCGTGGGTAACTACAGCCGTGTTGCAGGGATGGTTCGCGCTTCATCCGCCTGCTCAGCATCCATCCCAGCTGTCTTCGGTTAACCTTTCGGCTGCTCTCCCCTCCCAGCCCCTCCTGCCCTGGCAGGCGACCTTGCCCTTGCTCCAAAACAGGACTGGTTTTCTGGGCCCGTCTCCCTCATGCCGGACCCCACCGCCTTGTGGGCTAGCCTTTGCCACCAACCATGGCTGTTTGGGGTAAAGATTGGGGAAAAGATTGTGCTTCACATCTTTTTCCCCCTTCATGAGGAGGTACTTTAGCCAACCTCCAGAATATCCAAGAGGGAGGCCAGAGGGGTCCATGAGGCTGAGGGTCAAGAGGTACTGTGCTTCTGAACACAAGGAGGAGAAGACAGAGCAGAAGCACCCCCCCCCATTCTTTTCCTCCTTAGAAACACCTGCCTACCTCGGCTGCTCTGTCCACTGTGGTAGAGAGCACCATGGTTCCCCAGAGATGTCCCCATCCTAATCTCTGGAACCTGTGGATATGTTAGTTAACACAGCAAAGAGAAATTAAGGGTACAGATGGAATTAAGTTTGTTAATAAGGAGATTAGCCTGGAGGAGCGGAGGGCCCAGCATGATGGGTGTCCTTAAAAGTGGAAGAGAGAATTGGAACAGAGGACAAGGGAAGGACTCAGCTCAGTGTTGGTGGCTTTGAGGAAGGAAGAAGGGGACCATCAGGCAAGGGAAGCAGGCAGCTTGTAGGAGCTTGAAAAGACAAGAAAAGGAATCCCCCCCTCCGACCCTATGGAAAGCAGTGCACCTTGCCAACATCCTGAGTTTAGCCCCGTGAACCCCATGTCAGACTTCTGATGGACAGAATTGTGAGATATTGAATTTGTCTCCTTTTTAAGCTGCTGAATTGGTGATAATTTGTCAAAGCAGCTGTAGAGAACTAATACGGTCTATAAGCCTTAAATACTCTCAATTTGTGAACCTTTTGTCAATCAGAGGAAAAATGCACCTTTTAGAGTTTACCTATTGTTGGTTTTTAGATTTGAAAGGGTACCCTGGGCGGCAAATGCGGGTGTTTCCTTTGTCCCCCATTGTTCGGCCTGGTGGAACTGCTTTCCAGTGGTTTTCAAATCTTTCTACGATTTTCTTAAGCTGTGTAAAAAGTTAAGCTCTGGTCAATCGGTCAATTTGGTTTTGCCTCTGAAAACTCTTTCAAAAAGCAATTTTGTATTTGAACCAACTTTGTTACAATTGTGAAAGATAGCCCTGGTTGCTAAGGGAAGCTGCCAGGGGTGTTGCCATGGGAACAATTGTTTTAAAATCAGGAATAACAAGCTCTAACCAGAAGGAGCTAAGGTACGGAAGGCAGGGGACATAGCTCCCCGGTACCTGCTCCTCATTAGGGAAAACAGCCCGGGGTTTCCTGCTGATTCCAGAAGTCCTGCAGACATCGTCCTGCTACTCTGGAGGGCAATAGTAAATGCATGGGTTTCAGATTCAGACAAATTTGGGTCTGCATCCCTGGTTTGCCCACACCACCTGCAAGACCTACAGTAAGCCACGGGACGATTCTGCAACTCCTTTGTGTTAATCATGCAACAAGGATGACAGTAGTACTTATCTCCTGGAGTGGTTGTGATTACATGAGACAACATGCCCAATTTGTCTAGCGCAGAGCCTGGAGAGTAGTAGTAAGAGCTCAGCTCCTCACTATGCTGTTACACTTAGACAAGAGGCTGTGGTTTCTGGGGCTCTATATGGTTCCTCCCAACCAAGTTGGATGTGGAGCTTTATAAAGATTTGCAATCCATCAGGCGGGGTAAGTGGTCCTCCTGCATGTTACCGGTGGGCAGCTTACCTTGAGTCAGCTGCACCTGAACTAGTCTCTACCCTCCATAATGAGCGAGTCCAGTGCTCCCAAGCTCCGGTCCCCTGGCAACGCTGTCAAAGCTTTGACAAGCTTGCTATCCACTTCTGTCCTTCTCTCGCTATGGGCCAATAACAAGCAGCTTGTGGGCTGGCACTGGCTGAGGCACCAGCTTTGAGGAACCCTGCTCTAGATAGCTCTCCAGTCACCCTGGGCAGCAGCTGTGTGATCTTTCGCCAAAGGGTGACCATTGAGAAGGACAAGAGGCAGTGTGAGTGAGACCAGGTGCACAGGGGCTTTGAAGCCTGGCCGACCAGCTTGCAGAGGGGCCACCATGAAAGGAAAGTGCTCGACGGAGTGGGGAGAGCCAAGTTTATGTTGTGGAGCTGGGAGAGTAGCCAAATGCGGGCTTGCACTGGGAGGACAGGGCAGGAGAGGCAGTAGAGGAGGACCAGTCATCAGCAGAAGGACCACCAGCGGATGGGGAGGGGTAGCAATGATGGAGAAGGCAGACCTGGGGGAGCTCCTGCCCTGGGCGGTCCTGCATCCCTGGTTTGGCAAACCCAAGGGCAGTGCTAAGATGTTGGGAGACCTGGCCCGTCAGCCTGGGCCACCTGAAAGACCCAACTCACCACCAGGCAGCTCGAGTAGAAGTTTCTGGGCCCAGAGTCAGGAAACGTTGTCCCTCTCTAGAGTAATTGGTCTGTTTCTGTCTGAGGTCACGACTGTAGAATTGCTTAGGTACCCCCTTTCCACATTGGCTGCTGAAAACCCTCGAGCCACACGTGTGGCCCACATAGAACACAGGCGCAATCATGGAGGCATGCGCGTTTGTTTGATTTAAATTCAGTCCCGGATTTATTTTATATTTCTACTCTGGTTTGCTTTCCTACTTATACCTAAAAAATGCTGGCTGTTGCTTCTGAAATAAAAAGAAAAAGGATGCTTTGAAACTCAATTTTTCTTCCTTTTACAAATAATTGTTTTTCTTACTGTAAAGTAGCATAACGTATGGTATAATTTGTGACCAAATCCATCTGTGGCTATAGTAGATCAATTGTATCCTAGCTCATACTATATCTCTAGTGTAATTTATAATCGAATCTATAATCAAAATAGCACAATCCTTGCGCTAAATGGAAAACTTAGGCAAATACAAGAAAAACTCGTCTCTAATCCCACCTCTGTTAACATTTTGGAATGCGTGTCATCACCAAAATGGAAACCAGTCTTTGGCCTTGATGTTCCATGAACTTAGCGGTCCCGCTGCTCAGGCTGGGGGCAGGGGGGACTCCTACAGGAGGGTTTGCTGTTGGAAATGTCACTGCATTTGGGAATGGTGCCAGAGGGCTGACGGTGTACAGACTGCTTCTCCAGACAGGGTGGACTCCCAGCAAGACTTGAACTAAAACCCATTCAACAATGGGCTATTTTTTAATGGGTACAAAATACAGCTACTCACCAGTTATTCACTGTCAATGGATTCTGGAGTTTTCAAAGGACTTTATGTGGATGAATAGCCTGTGACTAGGATGGCAGCAAAGGTAAGAGAAAAGAATATCAAGGTGCAATTTGGTATATTAGATAGCTGTCAAGTTGCATCTCTTCATGCCCTGCAGAGGATGGGTATAAAAACTATGAATTCTTTAGCATGGCCTTGTTTCATTAATTTAAGCTTTTATTAGCATACAATTATGTAGTGCTTTGGAGTCTAAAGAATGTCAGAGGAGAGGCACCTAGGTGGCTTGGTCGGTTGAGCACTGGACTCTTGGTTTCAGCTCAGGTCATGAGCTCAGGGTTGTGGGATCGAGCCCCTTTTTGGGTTCCACGCTTAGTGCAGAGTCTGCTTGAAATTCTCTCTAGCCTTCTGCCCTCCTTCCCGCTCTCTAAAATAAATATGTAAATCTTTAAAAAAATTCTGAATGTCCGAGGAACCTTTTTCCTACATCTGGAATCGTTATGGTCTAGTCATTCAACTCGTTTTTACTAAGCCACCATTCTGTGGCTATCAGGTCAGGGATTAAAGATGACTTATTCACGGTCCTTACCTTCAAGGATCTCCCTTTCTAGTGGAGTGACAATGCAGTGGATGAGAATTCATGTTTTGCCTCCCCAAGGTTTTGGAAGCACAGAGAAAGAATGAATAGAGGCAGCCCAGGGAAGCTGGGGACAGGAACTTGTCCCCAAAGGACAAGAACTTCCCCAGACCAAGAAGGGCAGCATGGTGGTGGGCAGGGCTATTGAGGGTAGTGAACAGCACATAGCTCAAAGGTCCCAGTTGGAAAAATCACAGTGGGTCTGAGTTACTCCAACTGTGGTTGGAGGTTGGATGGAAAAAGCAGAGGGGCGGCCCCTTGCTGCTGTGGCTCGTCTCTGGGATGCCTCAGCCCACCTTGGTACCGAGCTCCCCACTCAAGTCCTGCACATGTACTCCCGGTATGGGCTCTGTGTTCTCAGCTGGTTACAGATGAGAGAGCATGCAAAGAATTCAGCAGTTAGTAAATGCTCAATAAATGTCAGCTATTTTTATGATCAACATCACCAGCTGCCATATTTCCATAAAGTTATAGTCACTTGAATTTGTGTGTCTCTTTGAGGTTACGCCTGGAAGCTTAACAGCCAAAGGGAAATATTTCCACCCTGGATTAAACCTTTTCACCGTAAATAAATCTTAAAAAAGGGGGGGTTGCTCCTAGGTAGGGCAGTTGGTTGAGTGTCTGACTCTTGGTTTTGGCTCAGGTCATGATCTCAGGGTTGTGGGTTCGAGCCCCGCATCAGGTTCCGCGCTCAGCATGGAGTCTGCTTGAGTTTCTCTCTCCCTCTCCCCTCTGCCCCTTCCCCTCGCCCCTTTACCATACATAAATAAATCTTCAAAACAAAACAAAACAAAACAAAACAAAAAAACCTTTTCATTGTAATCCCAGGAAGACCTCTCCTCGTGGCTCAGGTAAGAGAGAACACCTTCCCTCAGGACAACTTGCTACAAGAGAACCTTGGCTCCCGTCCCACTGGGTCTAGGATCCCTGCCCCACACTCAACTCCCAGGGCATAAGAGGCAGATGAAAACGGAGTGAACCAGGCAGGGTGTCCCGCTGCTGTGAGTTCTGACACAGGAGAGGGTGTCCCTCCAGAGAGGGGGGATTTATGGGTGAGCATGTGAAGGTGGAGTCATTTCGCCAGAAAGACATCCCTGCAGTTCCTTTTGTGGGGAATTGCTGACGTGTCAGGAATTGCTGCTCGGCAGGCGTATCAGACCACAATCCGCAAAGCCACAATATTTATGTTTCAAAATGTCAGACCTTTGAGTTTAAAAACAGACTTTAAAGAGTCTGAGAAACTGGCAATTAATCAGAACTCTGTGCTCCGAATGAAAGCACAGGATGGTTTTGGTTTATTGTATCCCCATACACAGATGGGTATGGCTGGATATAATTCTTTTTTCTCTGTGGTGCTCCAGTACCCATTTGTCCAAGTTTTATAACTTACTGTTTGGCATTTGGTAGGCATCATAGTGGGTCTGCACGTCAGTTCCTTTTCATTGGTGCTGCTGTTATATTCAGAACGACACCCATGGGGTTTTATGACCACCACGGGATCAGGTTCTCATTGTCTGATGGTCACTGACTGACTCATTGATCGACAGATCCGTGGTCTGGATTCTGTCCCCTCAGTTTCCTGATTTCTGTCTGAGCAAAGTACAGGGGCCTCTGTGCTTTAAATGGCATCTTAGAAGGGCACCTGGGTGGCTCAGTCGGTTAAGCATCCAACTTTGGCTCAGGTCATGATCTTGGGGTCCTGGGATCAAACCCCATGTCAGGCTCCATGCTCAGCGGGGAGTCTCTTTGATGATTCTCTCCCTCTCCTTCTTCCTCTGCCCCTCCTCCCACTCATGCTCTCTGTCTTTCAAATAAATAAATAAAATCTTTAAAAAAATTGCCTCATTCACAGCATCTGAGCAGTTGTTGTCCACTTCCTCAAATAATGGCTAAAAAGTATAAATGCTATTCTTTTGGAGGAGAGGGCTCTTTGGATTTTTTTGATGGTGAAAGAGGGAGCCCCCCATACTCCGGAATGTTGGGCAACTTCTCAGATATTGTTCAATGCTGGTCTGTTTTCTGCTCTGTGTGGGACACGAGCCTATAAAGGATTCACTGCTCTGAAAGTCCCATCAGCTTGGAAAATGACCAAGAAATGTCTGCTCAGCTATAGCCACATTATGGTTTTGAACCCTGCTGCTCCAACTGGAGGGAACTAAGGCACAGATGGAGATTGGCTTTTCTCAGATCCCATCTGTCTGGTTTGCTCTGAAATGTCAGAGGCAGGGACGGGGTGAAAAGCCCCTGGTCAGTAGACCTCCTTAGGAGCACGCCCGTGGCCAGTCCCTGTTCCATGTTTCTATTTCCTGTCTTTTATTCCTAGGTTGTCATTTCGGGATTTGGATTTTCAAGACATTCCTTTTATGAGTACCTGTGAGTCCTAATGATCTCCTGCTACCTGTGTTGACTATCTCTTCCCAGGGTGACAGACGGGACCTTCTGCTTGCTCCCTGATTTCTGGCACTGACCAGAATGTTTCTGGTCCTCCTGTCCAGCCAGCCCAAACCATGGGAGGTCCTGCATCCACCATCCTTGTCTGGAGTCTCAGATAATTCATCCACTAACAGTGATGGCGGTGTTGGGCTTTGGTCTGATACTTATCTCTCAAGACGTAAATTCTGTCTCTTCTAGATCACCTTGTGTTGCAACCTAAGGCAAGTCATTTAGCCTCCCTACCTCTCAGTATCCTGATCTGTGGGATGATGCTGTACCAATTCAGGCCCTCTAGGAGATAGACGCCAAGAGGTAGTTAGAAGTACAAGAGCTTTACTCATGAGAGATAAATGGGGGAGCCAGGTAAGCCTTCAGACCAGTATGGCGGGGGCAGGGGAAACTGTCAGACAATTTCGCAGGCCTGATGCGCATACAAGAAGAGGGGCAGGAAGAAATAAAGGGTGGGAAGATCTTGAGATAGTGGTGCAGCTCCCGGAAAGCCTTGGCCAGTTAAATGGGGAGCTCTGGTGTGGGTTGCCCATGGAGAGGTCCTGTGTTGGGGCAGAACTGGCCAGGCCCTGGGGCCCCTTCCAGGCTCAGTCATTGACTGGGGACTCCCTGGAAGCCTGTGCCCTTAGCCCAGTGTTGGAGCTAGAAGCTGTCATCCTATTACACCCCTTAGAGTGAGTGGAAGAGCATCTTCTTTCTTGAAAGGAGAACTGAGAAGCATGTCTTCATGGCTGCCCCCCCCCTTTTTAAATCAAGGGCCAGAGCAAAGCGGTCTCTTACTGTTTTAATTCAAGCTACATGTACCTTTTCATGAGCCTCTTAATTGTGTGAACATTTAAGGGCAAGCACAAGGGAAAACATGCCATGTTTCCTGGAGCCTAAGACACGCTTCCCTTGAGCATCTGAATGCATGGTTACCAAGGTTGGCATCCCAGGCGGATGCTCCCTATGAGTTGGACAAGTTAGAGCCCCAGAGATGAGACCTGAGAGATCTCTGGGCACACACAGATGGAGAGCAAGTTCCAGAGCAGCCTGCCCCCTGCAGAGGAGCTGGAAGTCCAGGGAGAAGCTGGTGAGGGGGCTGCTTCTCACTTCCCGGGACGGGCTTGACTCCCTCCTTGCCAACTCCTTTCTGGGCTCCTGTCCAGGCGCAACAGCCCATGATGCCTTGAGATCCTCACTGATTCCTGACTTGCTGTTTAGGATTGAGGAAGTCAGATTTTAGAAAAACACAATATGCTTTCCCTGTTTTAGATGGTGCCACCAAGGATGGTTTTAGAAAGAGGCTGCTCTGTGACCTTAGCCCAACGTTGGGTCCCAGGCCAGAAGGCACCACCCCTGAGCAGAACAGAGGCAGGTCATCCATTAATGGCCCCAGGCATGGTCTGTGGTCCCCTAGCAGCTGTCTTGCCTTCTGTCTTGAAGCCCAAACTCTGAATGTCCTGCTCTGTTCTCTTCCTCTCCTTCCAGCTCTTGGCATCCTCCACTGATCTCCCATCTTCAGACCCTGGCTGGTCCTCCCTGGTACCACCTGCCGCACCACACCTGCTCCCACTTCTCTGGTCTGACCTCTATGTTGTCCTGGTTCCATCATGCCACGCCCTAGTATCCTGTGTTCTCACATCCTTCACTTCTTCTTCAGCTGCTACCCTGCCATCTGCTCATCTTAGAGGGGACAAGTAGTATTGCCTTGTCTGGTTTGAGAGAAAGCATTCACTTAGAAAGGAGGTGAGACTGGGACATTCAAGATCATGAGTCAGGGGCACTGGAAAGGGAAAAGGGATGGGAAGGGAATAGTGGTGAATAGCCATTTGGGATGCACTTTGGAGCGGGGACATCTGTCATTCACCTCCATGAAGCAGTACCAGGTTGACTTGGCAGAGTTGGTTTGTTGGAGGAGAGGGGGCATCATCTGCCTTTTTGCTGGATGGTGAGATAGGCCACTTGCATCCCCATTGAGGGATGAAGGATTTATTCCTCTGCTGGTAGAAGTATGTCCAGCAGACAGCCCTTAGCCTTCAGTTCTCTGTAGAAAGTACATTGGCTGAAGAAATCTCACTCGACATCACATACACTTTCTGGGGCAACCTGTACCCACTGATTGGCCAATGCAAGAATTAAAAGCTCCATCCCTTTTCCTCAATCCAGGACAGCTCTGCAGGGCTAACCCACCTTGGCCCAAGTTTGCTTGGGGTTTGCTGAGACCTTCCTTCAGATTCCAAGAAGGCTCACTTCATTCTCTGCCCCATACCATTTCCTTCCCTGGCCTTTCACAGCTAGGATCCCTAGAGTGCTTCCTAATAAACTTTCTCTGCATTTCAGAAGCTGCTTCCTGGGAAACCCCACCTCTGACACCTCTATTTATGATTCCGTCATATTTTAGACAAGGGGTTTTTGTAGTGATGACCTCCAGCTTGTAGCCACAATCCGTCACTGTGAATTATAATTGTTAATGGTTCTAATCAAATATTCATTGAAAACCTATGCTACGTAAAGCACCAACCTGAGTGATGTCACTAGGCATTTGCAGATTGGTGCGGTGTATCCTACAGAGAGAGAGACGATAAAATTAAAATGAAATATTTTGAGTCACAGTGCAGGGGAAGATGCCAGGCACAGGTGGGCCCCAGGTAAGGTGAACGGGTCCAGATGGGGGTCTTGCCTCAAAGAGGTGTAAGCGGGAGTTCAAACATTGGTATTCAAAGGAGGCAGTTGGAGATGTAGAACTGAGTTGGGTCGGCATTGAGTCCAAGGCAGGAAGACCTAAGTAATTGGAAAAGGAGAAGGCTTAGAAAAGGAAGAGTGGTGCATGGCCATTTGGGATGCATCCGGGAGCTGGGACATCTGTCATTCACCTCCATGCAGCAGTACCAGGTTGACTTGGCTGAGCTGGTTTGTTGGAGGAGAGGGGGCAAGGAATCCGAGTGCTCACGGTTCACTGGGAGTGGAAGCCAGGAAACAGCTGCGGGCCCAGCCCTCTGGGAAAGAGGCTGACTGCATCTAAACAGACTATCAAGGTCCAGCCAGTCGGTCTGGGATTCTGAGAGGCTCCCGGGCAGGAATAGAAAGGCATGTGCCACATAGACTAAACTAACACCTCTGGGCATGCAGTGAGCCAAGCAAGGTGGGTGCTGGAGAGATGGGTACCTGGTTCACTCTCTGAAGCATCGGCACTGTCTGCAGTGAAGCTGAGCTAAATCTGAAGGTAAAAACTGCAAAAGAAACGCACAAAGCCTAACTCGGGCAATGCCAAAAATATATTCCACGTTGGCTTCCCTGGAGTGCTGCTATTTGGGAGTCAGAGCTGGCTTTTTCTGTGGTGCTCCCTCTAGTTTCCATGCTCCTAGAGACTCACTGCCTGGTAGTGAACTTTACCCCTGTTGGTTCCATGGGTGGCCGGGCCAGTAGTCACTCATGGCCAAAAGCCCCATGGTCACTTTGGTCAATCCCACCCAACCATCCAGTTGTCGTAGGGACAAAGTGGAGGTAGTTGCATTACATTGACTGCTGATCCATAAATTGGCCTTGAGCCTGTAAGTGGCATTTGATGGGAGTGGAAGAATGAGCATGAGTTTGCTTTAGCACCACCTCAAGGATCTGAGGGTGCCACACAAAGGTCTGGAGGTTAATGTGCCCTTGTAGACATGCTGATGGGTCACAGTGGATGGAGCACAGGGTGAGGAGCAGGACTTGGAGACAGGTGGGCCCAGAGGGAGCAGAGCCTTGGTGTACCGGGACTGCATCCCGAGAACAGTGGGAAGCTGTGGGAGGAGTGCAGAGCAGATTTGCTTCTAGATCCCTCGGGTAGAAATGCAAGGGGTCAAGAGGCAAACTGTTGAGAGGTGTTAAGAATAATCCAGGAGAGGGAATGATGGGGACCTCAGGTACGCCAGCATCCGTGCACAAGAAAGGTAAATGCAGTGCTTGGAGAGAGCAAAGAACAAAGGGCAGTGGGAACAAGGATGCAAACCACAGTCTATGGGTGACTCCGATAGCAAAGGCAGCAAAGGGTCCCCAGGAAATAGGCCTAGCTTCGGAGTCGATCCAGAAGGACCTGTTGCTGTATCGGGACCTATTTTGACCTCTTGCGACAGTGAGCTCCTGCTGGTTCTAAAGATAATTTTTTTCCAACCAGCACTGACCTCAGCAAGTCCGGCAGAAGAACAGGATAGAAGGAGTGTTTTCTGATTAGTCAGTGAATAGAAGCTAGTGTAGATGAGGCCCCTGAAGTTGGGTGGTTTGATTCAATCAAGTGATGATACCCATTGATATGTTGACATCCAGTGATATTTTGGCACCCAGATGCCTCTTTCTTCTGCTTGTGGCATTGGCATTATACCTGGTCACCCAGGCAGGACGGTGCACCTCTAGCTCAGGCTCTGGCATCCAGAAGGCCAGGATAAGTTCCTTTCGCTTTCTTAGTTTCAGCTCTCATACCCACAGACTGAATAATAGTAGTGCTTGGTTGTCGCGAAGTTCAAATGGGTCATGATCCCAGCACAGTGCCCGCCTTGCAATAAACTCCATAATGTTAGCCACCGTGAGTCTTGTCATATGTCCCTTTGCCCTGGAATGTTTTCGCCTCCTTGTATCTATCTGCCCAGTGCCCTGGGATGTCTGCATTTTGAGGAGCTGCGTCAATGCCTGGTTTCACGGCGGTGAGTCCCTGACCCACAAGAAAGGCGGCCACCTCACCATCCCCACCCCCCACCACTCCCCCCGACCCGCCTGCCCTTCCACCCCTTTCTCCTCTAGATCCTTGCAGAGTGTCTGGAACAATGGAAGGAACCTGTTTGATTACAGTCAAAAGTCTCTCCGGGAAGCTCCATCCCTTTCAGGATAATTTGGCATGATTTCATGGAAGTGAGCCTTGGGGAAAATTCAAATGTCAAGCATAATTTGGTACTTGAAACATGAAAGAAAAAGACTTCTGATTTCTTTTCATCTACATTTTCCCTCTGCACTCTGTCTGGCCTTCCCTCCTCTCTCTCAGGGGTCATTACCCCACAGTGGGGGCTAGAGGTGAAGCAAAAGTAGCAGCTAGCAACCTTTTAACTGGCTCTCCGTTGGTGTCTGGCATGGGCAGTCAGTCTCTCCACTCACCTGGGCATCTCTGCTGACCCCGTTCTCTGAGTGCCGGCAAGACAGGATGCTCTCATGAACGCTAAAATCTCAACAGAAAGATCAGCAATTACTTATACACGGTAGATGATGAGCTAAACTTCTCTTAAAATATTATTTCTATGTCTATTTTATTTAAGAGAACACAAAACAGAGGGTACCCTCTGTCTTTTTCAAGTTAAAGATGGTGACTTGCCAGGGAGATGCTCCCTGCACCTGTTGCATGAGTTTGGATTATCTGATTAACTAGATCCTGAAGGTTAGGATTCCAGATCTACTGTTTATCAGCTGGGTGACCAGCAAGTTGCCTCCCTATGCTAACCAGGTGCTCCAGAGATGAGCGATGCTTTACTTAAGCTGAAATAGACGCACCCAGCACCAACGTTCCAAGCAAATAAGGAATATGGCTGCTGGTTCAGGTGCATCTTTCAAATCTCATGCAAAATGACTAACCAAACTGTGTAGGGAAGGAGACTCCGGGAAACATAATAACATCTCAGCTAAATTGGCACAGAAAAATTTTGGTACAAGGACTATCAAAAAGTATATTGGTCAAGGCGCCTGGGTGTTTCAGTTGGTTCAGCATCCGAATCTTGATTTCGGCTCAGGTCATGATCTCAGGGTTGTGAGATCGAGCCCTGCGTTGGGCTCCACACTGAGCGTAAAGCCTGCTCAAGATTCTGTCCCTCTGCCCCTCCCCCTACTTGTGCCTAGCTGGGTAGGACACTCAGTTATTGTAAGTTGTCATTACTCTTCTGTTTCCCTTCTTCATCAGCCCTTGCTCTCCTGGGTCCTTGACTTCGACTGAGGGGTAGCAGTGAGGTGAGATGGAGAGCAAAACGGGGACTGTGTGTGTGTGTGTGTGCACGCGCGTGCGCGCGCGCGCGTGTGTGTGTGTGTGTGTGTGTGTGTGTGTGTGAGATGAGTGCATGCCATTCTAAGACCAAAGAATATAGACTGGAGGAAACCTGTTTTGGATATTCTGGGCTTCTTTTCTCATTTTTTAGTGTGGATAATAGGAAGTGTTCCCTACTTTACTGCTCCAACATATGCATCTGTCCTAAGCTGGGGCAAGCTAGCCTCTGAGGGAGCTGCCACCAGCCCTGCCCACCTCATTCCTCTTGTCGTTTGTTTCCATGGGGTTCATGGCAAGAACGAGATCAGCTCTGGTAAACTGGGTCTTCCAGTCTTGACCAAGCATCTCCTTTTTCTTGAGGATGGTTTTTCCACCCATAATAAAATGAGACATTGTCTTTGGAGCAATAAATTGCCTTAAACACTGGGACACTCAGGAACAGGGAATTTAATTTGTGTGGGAAATCTTGGAGACCATCTCATTACTCTATCCTGTTGGGAGTTCTTGGTGCCTGGCCACAGAGACGTTGAGTTTGCTTTGCAGTAACTCCTTCCAGGCTGGGATGTGTGGGTAGATTCCAGTCTTTAAGCAGTAAAACAGAAACTAATTAGTGTGACCGTTTTCTGGGCCTAGAGGGACTATGGGCTATCAAGGCAGGGCCTCCTTTATGTGGTTGGCCTCGGTCTCCTTGGGTGCCCCTCCTCTGGATCCATTTAGTTGATTTGGGTCCAAATCTGTCTATCTTTCTATCTACCACTTGATAAAGGGACATTACAGTTCTATTGATTAGAGGACATATGACTAATGCACATAAGTTGACCGGCTGCCCAAAGACCCGCATGACTTCGTTGTATGGTTTCTTCAAAGTAAGAATTTTTTCCATTGGTGCATTTCAAGATTACTTTCTCTTTCCTGTTGTTGGTCTGGTCACTGACCATGGTCTTTATTCCCCTAGCCCATAAGGAAACTTGGATGGTGAGCTACTTCACTGGTCGGGCTTGTACCATATTAGGTCATCACAGGTGTGCAAAAGTAGTCCTTCCCACAGTGGTATGAGCCTTATTATCTCTAGAGCAGTGGTTCTCAAAGTGTCATCTGTCATCTCTGCACAAGCAGCATGAACATGACCCAAGAACTTGTTGGAAATGCAAATTCTTGGGCCCCATCCTGGACTCACTGAATCAGAATCTCTGGGGCCCAGAAACTATCTTAACAAGCCCTCCAGGTGATTTGAGTGGCAGCTAACATCCGAGAAACACCTCTCTGTGGCTGGAAACAGACTGATTTTTCTTGACAGCTGCAACAGCTGCTCATTTTGCTCCCACAGTCCACAGGACGGGTGCATATGTGATGTTAGAGAGATTCGGAGCATTCAGACAAGAGAAGCAAGCTTTTCTTTTCACTACATTTGTCCAGATCCTTTGCTTTTACAGACAAAAACCTTGAGGCTAAAAAAAATGTACTAGTGTGGGGGAGAGCTGCCCCAAATCATGCAGTTAATTGCAGAAATCAGAATGGCTTCTAGTTCTCTGCATTCTCACTTCTGTGTACTTTCCATTCTAGGTGCTCATCGGGAGGATGGATGGATGGATGGTAAGGAAGCTTGTTGACAGGAGACTGTGTTGGGGTCAGGATCTCACTTAAAATGCTACCCTTTTGGAGGTATGGCCATGGGACAATCATTGCATCCCACCCCCAAAGTCTAAAAAATGGGAACAATAATCCATGCACTGCCCAACTCCAGTGAGATGTGAGAAGATTTGCAAATGGTAACATGGAATCTGCCCATGAAGCAGCAGCGGTAGCAATAGAAGAAGTCACTGTCACCTTGCCTCCCAGCATCCAGCCAGGGCAGCTAGGAGGGAGAGAGCACACCTCCGTGTTGTCAAGGGGGCCACAGAATGCTCACCGTGGGGGAAAAATGATCCTTTCCTTTCATTGACTAATTCAGATGACAGCCTTCCCCATTCTGGTTCCAGCCCTATCCAAACCAGTGAAACAACCACTTATGTGATAATCATTTTATCACTTGGCTGCTATTGTAAATAAGGGATGGAGGCCCCTGCACGGGGCCATCTTTACAACAGGTCCATCTAAATGCAAATGCAGATCCCCTGCCAAACAGAGAGGTGAAAGCTTTCCTATTAGCAGGCAGGAGATAGGAGAGTTAATTTAATGCTAAAACATTCCCATGCAGGGAGAGCAATTTCCCCTGTAGAGCAGTCTCCTCATTTTCTCTCCATGACCACTGTGCCCATAATATGATAATTTTTACCTTTTTAAACTTTGCTGAAGGAAAAAGGACAGTCATCTATCTTTGGAAATAGCTCCTTCTGCATTCATTTTATCTACAAAAATGCAGATATTTGTCTATTTGGTGAATGAATGGCCTGGAAAGCGCTGGAAGATGAAGATGACGTTGGTCCTGTGATGTGTCGGGATTCAATGCCTGCACTTGACTCTGTGAACTCCCCACAGGCAGGCCTGCTGTGTGATGGTGTTTGCCGGGCCCACTCCAACCAGATCTTGCTCTTCTGCCATGGAGTCAATCTCCCTGAGCCAAGAGGGGAGGAATTGAGAAGAAGGATGGAAGAAAAGCGTACAGAGAGCCAAGTCTGTTCACATACCAGTTATTTCAGCTGTGGTTGAGAGGAATTAAACTGGGTCCTTCTTCCTAACCGTCTGGGGTCTGATGCTTTTAAGCTGTGTGACCTTGAACACTCACTTAGCCTTGTGGAGGTTTTTCCCACTGTAGGGATGGCAGACAATCCAAGTATGTCCCTGGATAGAGAGAGAGAAGGGAACGAATGCTCTCTGAACCCATATCACAGAGTTTCATGGCCTGCTTCCCCGAGTTATCATCACCATTACAGCCCTCTGCAATCCTGGGACAAAGCTGATGTTAGACCCATTTTACAGATGGGTAACTGGGCTCTGGTGCTTTCTTGCTCAAGGCCACACAGCTAGTGGAGAAGCTACAGTCAGTCTGATCTTCATGACTCACAGATTCCACACTTGTGAGTTCGCTCACTTGCTAAAACTTATATGTAAGCACCGGGTCAATACTCATGGCTCTTTGTAGCTATGTGTAGACATGCCCAGAGTAGCACAGAATTTGAGTTGCCCAACACACACAATTCCCACATGAGGTTGGATGACGTGATGTTCACACTGTCAACAAGTGTCCTTTTCGTGGTTGATCTGGTGCCACGTTTTTCACAGTTTTGTGTTCCCATGCGTGAGAATGCTGTGATGTGCTTTGTGGAGAAAACGCATGTGTTAGGTAAACTTTGTTCAGGAAGAGTTACGGTGCTATGGGCTGTGAGTTCAATGTTAATGAATCAACAATATGTATTAAGTAAGGTGTCTTGAAACAGACATACACCTAAAACAAGGTCATGTATTGATGTGATTGATGAAAATGTTGTGACCAGAGGCTCACAGGAACCTAACCTGTGTATTTCCCCTAGGAGCACTGGTTCAGTATTTGCTAATCCAGTGTTCATGGGGACTTTATAGAACATTATTACCATGAATCATGAGAATCAATTGTACTTTGCATCAGTTCCGTTTGCCTCTTCTGTCATCTTGAAGAAGGAAGTGGGGAGACTGTGAGAGGGGTCTGGCCCCTGCCGCATGGTACCGTCACACCAGCCAGGCTTCCATTCTTCTCTGTTAGAGTCAGACCTGCCCAAGCCCCAGGTCAGCTTTTCCTGTGCAGAGGATGGAAGTGAGGATTTGCTGCTTCAAGAGGCAAGTGTCCTGTTTGCTTACCAGCTCAGTGATCTTGGGTAAATTACCTGTTCTCTTTCTTCCTCTGTAGGGTGGGGTTCTTAATACTGCTTTGCAGAGTTGCTTGGGGAATAAGGTAAAATTAATATACATAAAGTGCTTAGCACAATGCACAGATCATCACAAAACTTAATGATTATTAAGATAATAGTGAAGATCTTGGTTTGGAGTTATTTTTATAATGCTAGAGTTCTAAGCACTGCTTAATCCTAGAGGCTGGTTATTTCGGCCCTTATCTGAGCCTCCCTGTTCCTCTCTGCCTATCTTCCCTGTGGCTGGCCCCTTTCTGATGGCTTCTCCCAGCTTCTCTGTTCTTGGACCTTACATGGTCTGGGTCCTCTCTCCACTGCCCAGGCCCCAATGGCTTTTTGTAGGTTGAAGCAGGTTTTCAGGCTCACACCAGGCAGGTTCTACCCTCATTCTGTAGTTGTGGGCATGCAGTTGAAGCCACCTGAAGAGTTAAATCACTGCCCCTCCTGGATCACATGCTTTGCTGGTCCAGTCCCCAATTCCAACTACTGAATAGCAGTTGCTGAAGGAATTGCCCCCACTGGGAAGGGAGTCCTGAAGCCCACCTCAGGGAACAGGCAGGAGGTTGGATGATACCAGTGTGATTACTCCAACTAACTGAAAGTGCAAGAAATGCCACACTTCTTAAATAAAAAATTGAAATAAAACTCCATGACACCAACTGGCTGAGATCAGTCTGATATTTGGGGTATCTCCCTTATTGGACTGTATAAGAACTCGAGGGTTTATATAGTCTCATCAAAATCAGGATGCTCCCTGGGGGTAACCACAACACTTTTTGGGGTGCTGTCCAGCAATGCCCCGAGACCTTGTGTTGGAGGCAGACTTGGCCATAGGGATGGGCTTCCAGGACACCCATGTTGCTGGTGTCCCAACGCTTGGCTTTAAGCCCCGTGGGCCTCCTTGAAGCCATGCCCTTGGTAGGTCCTGACCTCTGCAAGCACTTTGTGGGTGTGGGCATAGATCTTACCCTCTAGTGGGACACCAGACCCTGTTTCTAGTCCCAGCCCTGTGGAGGTAAGGCTGGAGGTGAGTGTGGTAGAAGGCAAGACTCCAACTAATTTCTCATTCCATTATATCACATAAGCATTTGAATAATTCCTATAGGGGAAACAGAGCATGAGAGTGGCTATTCTGAAATCAGGGAAGACAGCAAGGAGATCCACAATGGAGGCCATCTGGAAGGGTGTTGGGATTGGTTCACCATGAAGAACAGTTCATTGTTAAGGGACCTTTCTGAAAACTCTGGACAACTGCCATTAGAATGTCCCTTTTAGATTTAAAGAGATAATTTATTTATTATCTAACAAGTTCAGGTTGAAAAACAGTCTTGCTGCTGTCAGTTAATGAGGTTTATACCTTCCCACCTGGGGCTGGGGCTACAGTTTTCCCAGTAGTGCTTGGTGGATGGTGGAATCTCCCAGCCTGGTGTTGTCAGGTGGATGCCAGCATTCACATTTCATCCTTATAACAACCTGGGAGTCAGGTACTCACACTACCCTTATTTTACAGATGAAGAAACAGCAGCTTGAGAGTTAAGAGACATGTCCAAAGTCAGATGAATGACTTTGGTAAGGAGAGTGGCAGTTCAACCTGAGGCAGGCCGAGTCCAAAAATGGTGTTCCCAGCCACTGAGCCCATGTTGCAAGTGTCAGGGAGGTGAATCAGACATATATCCTGCTCTCAACAGGCTACCAGTCTGCTGGGAACTTACAGTCTATTTCACGTGGCTCCATTTTTTTTAGATCATGGTAAATGCCAATGGGGGTGGCCAAGGATTACTGTTTGGGGAAATGGGCCACCCGGCTCACAGGGCTGAGCCTCCAGAACACCCATGATGCCACTGTGTGACACTTGCCTCCAAGCCATGGCACATTGAGCCATGGGGGGTCATTAGAGTCTCTCTCTGGAGAGAGGGGATGTTTTCTACTGTTGCAATCAAAGCAAGCTTAAGAAATACATGAATCCATTCCTTAACCCATTTCATCACTATGTTATGGGCGCCCTGGCTTGGCTGAGCATCAACCAGACTCAAAATAGCTTCAGAATCCTTACCAATCACAGCACCTACTGCCCAGATCCCAGGATTTCCTGGGTCAGCCCTTTGGCTATTTCTAAGTTTAGAATCTCAAAATGTGTCCAAATAATCAAAGAGGTTGAATGTCTAAATCCAAGTCATATTTCAGTGCAGCTGCTATTCTGTGGAATCCACCATATAGACACATGCAGAATGAATGAGAATCAAAATGGAGTGCCTATGATACAAGTTATAATAAGATAAAGGGAATTGAGAAAGACAGAAACAAAAATAATGCAAGTATAGCACTGAACACAGCATTGTCCTGAAAGGGCAGTGGACTCTTCATTAAATAAAGTTGGTTGGCTGTGGCACCTGGCTAGCTCGGTCAGTAGAGCATTCGACTCTTGATCTTGGGGTTGTAAGTTCAATTCTCGTGTTGGAAGTAGAGCCTACTTGAAAATAAATAAATAAATAAATAAAGTTGGTTGGTTGTAACCTAGAGAATGTTTGTGAGACTGATGTTTTGGAGCCACTGATCATAAATATCTTTTGTTTACTCAGTTAAGCCAGGAAATATTAGATATGCCCCCTTTCCTCATGGTAGTTGATTTCCCTTGTTTATTAAGCTGGCAGTAGGCTCAGCAAACCTTGTTCTTTCTGACCCTAGAGCCCACGAGTTCATTCATGATACCAATATTCTTGGAACTTGAGCATGTGTAAGAATCACCCAAAGAGCTTTAAACATTTCTGGTTTCAGGTCCTACCCCTCAGAGCTTCAGATTCAATAGATCTGAGAGTGGCATCTGGGAATATGCATTTTTTGATTGATCCAAGGACCATGATTTGAGGAATTTTCCAGTACCCCAGATTGCCCTCAGAAAGGTAGCACTTACGAAGAAAAAAGGAGCTACATGATAGCCTAATGCTCTCAGAAACCTTTTACAAATTGGGAGAGGAAATTATACAAAGACCAATTTTCCTAAAATAGTGGTTGACCTTGCTTTTTGTTCCCTTTCTGAAGATTGATGTTCCCGTTTCCCTTGCCATTTTCTATGGGATTGTGACATTTTTGTCAAAGATTATTACTTCAAATAAAAAAATAAGTATTTCCAATCCCACTACAGAAATGTGGATAAAGATGGCCCCCGAGGCCTTAGCCAGTGAGGAACAACAGGAGCCGATGAGCACATCCAGCTTTCATTTATCAGAGGGTTTTGCAGCCATTCCAATTTATTTTAAAGCATTTCACACTTTCTGTGGAGAAACAGTATATTATTTCCAGTAAGAATTGGATGCTGGGGATGCAGGCCACATGTAAGCCGCCTCTAGAGATGCTTGGAGTTTTTCTATTTACCTGGAGCCAGCCTGCTCTGTTTTCCACCCCACTTTCCTTGAAGGGATCAACCACTGATCAGGGCAGGAAATGGGATTTGAAGTGCCATTGATTTACTTGGCTTAGCTTTTTTTTTTTTTTTCTTCGTCTTCTCTGTGCCCAGAAAAAATATATATACACCAGGGAGTCAGGAGTTGGATAGGTTTATCTGAAAGAGCTGCTGAGGTTGAGGCAATGTAACAAATTAAAGAGATAAAAGACAGACTTCAACAATATGGATGACTTATAGTAGCTGTTCCCTTTTGGATGTCTTTGCTCCAATTAATACTTTCTACAGCCTTAAGGTAAGATTATAAAGTAGGTAATAAGATCCTTTAAATCCTACTGTTTTGAAAGAATCCTTATTGTCTAATTCCCTTGGATTTTCTGTAATGCTTTCAAGAGGTTTCAAAGCCAAAGTTCCAGAATTATAGGGCTTCCTCCCCTTCAGTCTGGGAGATAAGTAAAAATAATTGATTCTTCAGGGTCCTTAATTTGTCAGGATTGCAAACTGAATCCTCAAAAGATTGGGGTCCATTTGTTACATAAATGTTTCTGGGACGTAAAAAGCTGAAGGCAGAGTAGGATTTGAGTCAGGTAGAGGAAAAGTCTTAGGATTATTCATGTGTGTCTATGCTCAAAATTTTAAGTGGGCCTGTGCACATTAATAAAATTATAAAGTTCCCAGTCATGCCACTCTGGATGCTAGGCAGGCCATTTAATACTCTGGCCTCCTTGTCCTCATTTCGTTGGATCTAACGTTCAACTTGGAACCAGAAACTCAGAAGTTAAGTTTGGTCTCTGCTCGGTACCATGTGATATTGGAGGAGTCTTTCACTCTTTCTTAAGGGGAGTTTCTCCAAGTTTAGAATGGGAAAAAGATTGCCTACCGTAGAGAGTAACTGTTTACCTATGCACCCAATAGCTGTCATCCATGAGGTCATTCATGTATTCATTAATTCATCCTTAAGCCCCAAGCATGTACTAGGTTCTAAGGTGTATCGGTGAGTGAGCCATCATGTCTAGCTTTAAGAAGCTCAAAGATGAATGGGTTGACATGTAATTGAACAGTCAATTATGATATAAAGTGTTCAGACTTCTGAGACGGGTAACAATCGGGGGCACGGGCAACCCATGGTCACCTAAAGCAGCATGCAGTGGGTGGGGTGGGGGTGTTTGTGGAAAATAGTATTGGTTGCCAGCCCAAAACCATCCTTTTTTCTAGTGGACTTGATTCTGTCCCTATAATCTGTGCTTCACTAATCCAATCATGGTAATCCCTCTCTTGCTGGTGATTGATTTAGGCATGGGTTTGTTACACAATGCTGGTCACTGAGAATTGAGAAAGTCTGATAGAGGATTCTGAGAAATGTTTTCTGACTCTTAAAGGGAGATGCATGCACATGCATGCACGCGTGCGCGTGCGCGCACACACACACACGGAGGGAGCAAGCCTTTTTCTTTCTCTGGGTGTTTATTGTGACCTTGTGTTTTGCCTAGACCTGTAGCAACAAACTCTGTCCACCAAGAAGCTGAGAAGACAGGCGAAGGATGGTAGAGCAGAAAGATGGAAAAACTAGGGTTGTTAATGCCCTTGTGGAACAGCTGAATTCACCAAACTGAGAATTCCTTTATCTTAAGACATCCTGTTTTGTGAGATAACACATCTTTGTTCTATTTTAAGCCAGTTGAGTGAAGGTTTCTGTGATTTCAGCTAAAAGAGCCCTAGCTGGTGATACTGTGGTTGATTTCTGAAGAAGAAGCAGGGGATGAGAGAGCAGAAGATCATCCTAAGCGAAGGGGAGCACATAGGTGAAGGCTGTATGGCTTTGGAAAAGAACCCAACTCACTAAAGAAACAGAAAAAAAAATTTTTTTAATTAAGAAAAAGTTGAGTGAGGGATAGCAAAAGATGAGCCTGGAAAGATGAACAGGGTCTGGGTCAAGAAAGTGATTATCTTTGTAACCAGAAGTAATTTCTCTTTGTGAAAGTATACAGAACTACACACAAGCCAGGAGTCCCTTCTGGCACTGATGTTCATCTCGAAGTCAGGCCACAGGGTTGCGTGGCTCTGGGAAAATGTTCACCTACATTCCATGTGAGTGCCACTCCCATGAGCATTGTTATCTCCTGGTTTTGGCCAGACCAGAGTGTGAATGTGCTCCCAGCATTCTGCACACAGTGGCCTTGGACCCCACTAGAGATTCTGAGATGAGAGGTGGTCCCTGATGTGGTTGGTGGCTGTCACACTAGTCTCAGTGGCCACTCCTTGCTAGTCTCTACTTCACTCTGGCCAGTGCTCAGCCAACCCCAAGAAGTTAATTGAGGCCATGTTCCCGTAGCACATCCTTTTAATTCCCAAGGCCTCAATTCTTGGCGATTTGCTAGGAACTAATAATGAGTGTGCACACATCATTACATTCAAATCCACAAAAAGGTAAATACTGCTTTCATTTGCAACAAAGCAATCGCACTCCCATACAGGATGCTAGACGCAGATGAGCTAGGCCCACAGCTCTTACGGAAAGATCTCAGTTTCCACTCAATTGTTTGAATTTGGGAAAAAAATCAAAATGCTTTTCATGTTCATGTCTTTATGTTTCTGCCTGTTTTCAGAAATGGGAAATCTATATTTTTGTCTTTTGATGAATGAGACTCCAATGGTGATGACCATTATCTTATTTGGGAGACGTGTGTGAAGGCAAGACACACAGATGGGCTGGTTTCCATGAGGTACTTTTAGTCCACTGTGAGGCAAAAGTGGGTGTTAAGGAGAGCATAAATAATCCTCTTAGTTCTGAGAAGGTCGCCTTCTGATCATGACTGGAAGCAGTGCCAAAAAGTGGAAAGATCTGCCATTGATTGGATCGAATACAAATCCCTTCACATTTGGGAGTCTGTGAGTGCTCATAGGGTCAGTCTACGTTCTGCATAACAGCACCCCCTTGAGTTCTGAAGTGAATTTGGGCAACCCAGGAGCAAAATGGCCATCATAAGTGCCCCCAAAGTGGTCCATTTGAGACCTTTCAGCTGTTACGAAACAGCAAAGCCACTTCATCCTCATGGCTTGGGCCACCTAGCCAGCTGCCTGCCTAGCCTGTGACCCAAAGGGTTGTTGACAGTTGTGGTCAGGGAAAAAGTACCTTGCTCTGTAAAAAGAGGTTGTGGAAAGGGATGTAGAGTTTTCAGACTGTTCAGAGCCCTTTAGCTGGTTGCTTTGCCCATTATTGCTCCCCTCTCTCTACAAGTTCAGTTGATCTTCATTATTTGTAGATTCCATATTTGCAAATTCACCTACTCACTAATATTTTTTTGTGACCCCAAAATAAATACTTATATGGAGCTCTGACAGTCATGGACACATGCAAAGTGGTGAAAAACCTGATATACACATTCCCAGCTAAGGTCGAATAAGGCAACCCTCTGCCTCCGTGTTTTAGCTCTTATGCTGAAGGCAAGTGTCCTTTTCACTGTCTATCTGATGCCATTTATTTATTTATTTATTTATTTATTTATTGCATTTTGGTGCTTTTTGTCGGTGGTTTCCCTGACTTCCAGGCAGAGTGCTAAAGAACTGTCTAGTGTTCCTAAGCACAAGATGGCTGTGATGTGCCTTAAGAAGAAAATGCATGTGTTAGATAAGCCTTGTTTAGGCATGAGTAATAGTGCAATGCATTGTCTTTAAACAGAAACACACATAAAACAAGGTTTTATCTTATTGATTATTTGATGAAAATGTTGTGACCAGAAGCTCACAGGAACCAAACCCTCTTTTCCCTTATGGGGTAATGGCTCAGGATTTGCTAATTCACTATTCACTAATTCAGTGTTCACAGAGTTTAGAGCATAATGGAAAGAACTGTATGTTTTTTTGTGTTATGTGTCTTACCATAGGCATGTTATGTTCATGTGTCACATGAATCTCTGAGTTTCTAGGGCAATCTTTTTGAGAAGAACCAGGATGAGTGGGTGACCCAGCCTCTGCTTGGATAATTCTTCTGATGGAGTGCTCATTATTATAGTACATGTCTGATCTTAGCACTGATTACTAAAAAATACTCTTATATAGAGCCGAAAATTGTCCTTGAAACTGTTCCTCTTACTCCTAATTCTGCTTTCTGGGGTCTTATAGATTAATTTGGCTTTATTTTCTAAAATATTATATCCTACAAATATTCAAGATGGTGATCTTAGTCTTCTTCCTTCTGTCTCTTTTCTCTTTCAACTCCGTTTTCTTCTTCCTCCTTCCCATCTTGCCCCTTCTTCTCCACTCCTAGACTCTGGCTTTTTATCTCTATTCCTTCTTCTGGGCCCACCACCTCTCTGCTCTTTCACCTCTTCCACGTATGACATGAATCTGTTCATTGCCCACTATTGAAAAGTGCAGAGCATAATCATTTTAATGTCTTGGTTGCATCCAAATATACCTTACATTTCCCCATGGAGTCTCACTCAAATGTGTCCCTGGATTCCATTTGCTAATTCATGTGGAGTTGGTCCCATTCAAACCAAACTCTTTTAAATACACCTGCTTTGGAAATGGGCCACCCATACCCTCAGGGCAGAAGAATGACTGGGATAACTGTGGAAATTATCTGTGCTCATAAGGGATCAGCTGTGGCGTTTTTATGCTCTGATTACATATATAAGATTATTGAGGCTGGGTCCCCATTAATGAGGTACTATTTATAATTTTCTTTGAAAGCAACTGTTCACTTAAAACATAGCTCTAAAATTGTTATTTAAATTCCAATATAGTTAACATACAGTGTAATATTAGTTTCAGGTGTACAATATAGCGATTCAACACTTCCCTACAACACCCGGTGCTCAGCACAAGTGCGCTCCTTAATCCCCATCACCTGTTTTACCCATCCCCCCACCCACCTCCCCTCTGGTGACCATCAGTGTGTTCTCTCTATAGCTAAGAGTCTGCTTCTTGGTTGGAAAAAAAAACAATGATTCAGTATTTGTGAGTAGAGCAAAATGATCACCACAGTAAGTCCAGTTAACAAAAAATGGCTCTAGAAAAAGAATTTTGTTACAGAATGAGGTATGTAAAGAAGACTTTCTTGTGTTGTTCAAGAAAGGAAGGGATTTTTAGAATGGGTATATGTGCGTGTATATATGTCACTGAAGGGATTACTGAGCTGAGGGTAGAGAGAAGGATTAGAAGGTGTGACATATAACAGCAGATTGAAAGAATACTAAATGTGTATTATGGGATCTCCCTTAACACATGATATTTCAGTGCATCTTCCACTGAATAATTCAAGACTAGAATTCAACCGATAGCTTACCTAGGAAGGTTTATGAATGGGATAAAATAGAATTAGAAGCCTTGATCCCACCAGGGACTATGTATTCTCATTCATAATCATCAGAATTGTTCTTTCTGTTTAAAACAAGAAGGAGAATAAGAAGGAAGACTCGGATGGCGTGAAAAACCCACTTCCCAAGACTTTGAAAGAAACATGGCAAAATCAAATAATTAGATTATGCCTCAAACCTAGCACACCCTTAGATTTTGCCTTAGGAGTTTGTCCTTCTTCTATCTTTCTAGATACTAGGACTCACATGTCAGTGAGTCCTCAAATACATGGTAGTGAGTATTTCACATCCGGGGACCCAGAAACCTGCACTGAATATGTAATTTCTGACCCCGTAGCTGCCTGAGGGCTGCCCTGTGTTCACACTAAATGACAGGAAGCCAACTTCTCAGCAGTACAGGTGCAATCTTCTGTTTATCCCACACTCCGTGGGACAGCTGCCCTGTTAACCTGTGTGACTGGAAAGCATATTCTTTGCCTGCAGAAACAGAAATGACATGGGAATGAAGACCAACTGTTCTGGTCAATTGAACAATAAGAAAGAGTGTTCTAGGGTCACTTGGGTGGCTCAGTCTGTTAAGAGCCCGACTCTTGGTTTTGGCTCAGGTCATGATCTCAGGGTCCCGGGATAGAGCCCCACATTGGGCTCCATGCTCAGTGTGGAGTCTGCTTGAGATTCTCTCTCTCCCTCTCCCTCTGCCTCTCCACCCCTGCTCACACACACTCGCTCTCTCTCTCTAAAAATAAATAAATATATCTCTTAAAAAAAGTAGTGTTCTAAACCTAGTGGTAGAAAGATAGGAATTCATAGTGCACCTGATTCAAACTCCCTCACTTCTCTCCTACCGGATTCTAGGCTCTTGCATTCATTCTTTTTTTCCCCCACTCATTTCTTAATTCCTTGGTTGATTTATCAGATTGTCCACTCAATTTTCAGAACCATTTATTGGCACTGCATGGTTCTGAGTCCTCTTAAAAATTCTAGGTGCACTTATGTCTGTGGGTGTGGGTTTCTGAGTTTGGATGCAAGTGTCTGTTGGATAATTGAAAGTGGTGAGGACGTTTGCAAATTAATAGCCACGTAGTGGTAGCATGACAGGAATAGTTCAGCTAGAGTAAGATTCACTGGATAATTTAATTGTTGTGATTTTTTTTTTTTTTTTTTGGTTGGGAAGGAGAGTAGGAAATCTGCACAGAAGAAAGCAGAAAAGTTTTATTTTTTAAATTATGTTTGTCCAATGGTCACAAATCAGAGAAAAATTTTTATTGCTGTAGCTCAAGATAATGTGTTTTAAAAGATTTTATACTGGCTTATTTCAGATCAAAACATTTGCTTACTCTGGTCCAATGCATAATATGACAATAACTTTGTTGTCTAGAACACTTGTCTATGATGAGAATTTATTAACTGTTGTTAAGATTTTATTGGTATTACATTCCAACAGTATAATGTGATTTACGACCCATATTTCTCTCTTATGTATATAATTGCTCATATTTATGGGGCCGAGCTCATGAGTGGCTCACCAATCCAAGGGGTCAGCCCTCTCTTGATGGCCTTTGGGTTAATTCACAAACATTTGTTTCCCAGCTCCAGGCGCCATATGATTGTATGCTTGATGCCAGCAACTGGCTATTTATCTCTTTCTTTATTGGTGTTCTTCATGGAGCCTACCATATGCCTCCGCCATGCAAAGTCTAGAAACTTCAGGAGTCAATTTCAGTAGATAGCCAGATAGCTCGGCGCCAGTCTAGGTTCATTCTCTCCCTCTGTCTTCTTTCTCTCTCTTACTCATCTCTCTTCCCTCCACTTCCTCCCTGTTCTCTTTCCTTGTTTTTCTTTCCTTTCTTTATATATAAATGTTTGCTATGGAATTACCCCTCATACAGTGCTTTATTGCTTTTTAAGAATGAGCTTGGTTGCCCTTAAAATGTACCAGAGGAGGTATCTTGAATGCA
This sequence comes from Callorhinus ursinus, assembly GCF_003265705.2. Classification (NCBI taxonomy): domain Eukaryota; kingdom Metazoa; phylum Chordata; class Mammalia; order Carnivora; family Otariidae; genus Callorhinus; species Callorhinus ursinus. The sequence continues at coordinate 5,199,091 of NW_027397117.1, read as the reverse complement.
CTTTCCTTTGACATTTACGAGATTTGCTTGTATCAATTCCCTGTTGAATAGATGAGTATCTAGGAACCCTCATCCTGGGGAACACTAAGCAGATACTCTACAGGAGATCCAGGTGCTGAATTCCTATAATAAGTTGCCTGAAAGCCCAGCAGATGTTAAGGTATCTTTCCTCGGGTTTCTACTAATTGTGAGGAAAAATTAGTCAGTTGACAAATGTGCAGGTGTTTGAGCCAGGCAAACTTAATGTCAGGGGTGACGCATAGGGATGTCATTTCTCATGGAGATAGGGAAGCCGATGTGTGTATTTTCACTTTCAGATTCAAAGGAATCGAACTGTGGGTTTTTCTAAAGACTAAACGCGTTCTGAAATGGGACATTTGCCAACTAATGTTTTGTGGAAATAGGAAGAAGAAAATTCCAGAGGGTAGCCATGGGGGGATAGAATAGATGTCCGTCCTAAAAATGTGCAAGGTAAATCTAAGCCTTGCAAGGTCATGCTCTCCCGGGCCCAGGGCACTGAGTGGCCAAATGACAAGGATTCCTAGACTAACACTGTGATCAGGACAGGACAGAAGTTCAAAGTTGCCCAAAGTCAGACCAGGCAGGCATCTGGAGATTTGGTTTGGAATCAGATAGGAGAGAAATGGTCAGGTAAAGTTAGCATGGATTAACCAAGAAAATGTTGGGCAATTTCCCTTTGCTGGACCCAGCTATAGACCAATGGGAAAAGGAAAGAACAAACAAGTATATGTGGGTTATTTTTAATTGCCTCATTTGGGGTTCAGTCATGGGTTCATGAAACTTCACTATAGTTTAAAAAAATAAATGAATAAATATACAAATAAATATTATTAAAATCAGAAGAGGACTACTCTAGGGGTGCCTGGGTGGCTCAGTTGGTTATGCTCCCGACTCTTGGTTTCTGCTCAGGTCATGATCTCAGGATCATGAGATCTAGCCCCATGTTGGGCTCCATGTACAGTGGGGAGTCTGCTTGAGATTCTCTCTTCCTCTCCCTTTGCCCCTCCCCCTGCTCATGCTCTCTGTCTGTAAAATAAACAAATAAACTCTTAAAAAAAGGACTACTCTACACTCACTATTGATAGTGTGTCATTAACAAGGGATTATAATTAATTCACTTTTGTGACCAATGGCTCTAAAATAAGTTATTAAAGATTATATGTAGGTACAGTGAGTTAAATGTTCAGACATAGGATCAGGGATCTTTGCCTCTTGAAAGCTGTTCGTGTGGTATCTGGGCATTTTTGTTGGCCGAAAGTTCATCCTGAGTCCACAGTGCAGCGGGGTCCACTTTCTTTCCTCTGAATTGGGGTGTGCTCAGTGGGAAAGCCAACCACATGAATCATCCTAGGAGGGTCCCACAGGCTGGATTGATCTAGGCTGGGGTGTTTCACTTGCTGGAAGCAGCCATTATTCAAGGAACAAGTGAAAGCTGTGGCCTGGAAACGCAGCCATCGGTCATATCAGAAGAGCATAGGGGTGACTCGGAGGCCTGGAGCAGAGGGAATCCACAAAAGTCTGGAAGCAGAGTGCAATAAACACAGAGGGTAAAGGTTCAGAATGTTGGTGTTATAAGGCAACAATTCCCAAGAGCAGGAGTCATGGGGGTGCTGGCTGTGCCAAAGGGCAGGTAGGTAGGCTTGTTGAAAAGCACATTGCAGGTAAAAGAACCAGTGGAATTTCAGATTGCAGCAGCAGCCATTGAGTGTCAGGGAAGAGAGGTGATGGGCCCTTTGAATCTTGACCTTGTGAGAAACCATTTGGACTCTTGTGTTCAGCTTTGGCCACCAAATTTAAACAAAGATAAGACCATAAGTGGAGCTCCTGGGCTGGCATGAGCCAGGTCCAAGTGATGGAGAGACTCACTTAGCTATGGCTTATGAACTGGCCAGTCCTTGGCATGAGACAACTCGGGAAATCCCAGAAGGACAGAGTCCCAGGCAAATGTCACAGTTCAGGATTGTTTGGCCATGGCCATATTCAGAGGCTCAGGTTTGCAAGGTCCCAAGGGTCTGATAGGAGCAGGTACAGGTAGACTCACAGGGACCAGGGCTCAGGAGAAGGACTCTGGTCCCTAGAACAAGGTAAGTCATAAGGCCAGGAATTTTGGACAGAACACAGACAGGGACTGGGAATTTTGAGGCAGGACGTGAGCAAAGAAAGGGAACCAAACCTAGGCCATGAGAATAAGGAGGATCTTGGGTCTTAGAATCGGGTGTGGGGTCATAGTGGGCCACAGCCCTCTGAACCACGGATGCAGAAGCTCTTCTGGTTCCCTGTGTGGAGCTGAGTTTCCAAGCATAGTTGCAAGGACATTCAGAAATATTAACAATGCATTTGAGGCTGAAGTGTGGATTTGATTTTTACTGTATGGGTTTCATTACATAGACTCTGCTCCTTTCAATTTTATCTCTAATGGGTACCATTCCAAAGCTACCTGTCTCTGAATTTCTGGACTCAGCATTTCTATTCATTCTCGTTTGCAACCTGGCTACTTCTTTTCCAAGCTGCTTTGTTTTTTTTGGTCTTACCTGGGCAAAGGAAGCCAATGACAACCAACACACACGTTTTTGTCTTGCAACTTCTCTCTAGAGCTAGATATTAACCTGGTTTGCAGGTTGTAGCAGGTAACTGTTTCAACACCTGTTTACTACGGTACACATAACAGGGGTTGCCATTCTTCCAGCCTGAAATAGTGGCTTCCTCCCTGCAGGCCTCCTGGATCGCAAGCTAATTCCACATCTTGGAGGTTTGTGTGATAACAGTATCCTGTTTGGTTTTTTTTTTTTTTAATTTTTAAAAATTTATTAGAGAGAGAGAGTGAGTGAGCATGAGCAAAGGAAGGGGGCGGGGGAGAAGCAGGCTCCTTGCTAAGCGGGGAGCTGGATGTGGGACTCGATCCCAGGACCCTGGGATCATGACGTGAGCTGAAGGCAGACACTTAACCAACTGAGCCACCCAGGCACCTAGCAGTATCCTGTTTTTAGGTATCAGTTTGTGTTCCATCAGAAGAGACTACATGACATTGAAGCAGCAAATAAATATGAAATTTCAGTGGAGATTGATTTCTTGTCCACAGTACAGGTTCACCCATATGTGGGCTGGGACTTTCACTCTCTCCCCTCCCGACTTAAGTCCTCAGACTCAAGTCCTCAGACTCAAGGAGGCTCCACTTCCGTGTCGCCATATTTTCCAAGTCAGTAAAAAAGGAAGTTGGTGAACTGCATGCCAGCTCCTAGAGTTTCCGTCTAGAAATGACATGTGATATTTCTGCTCATGTTTCTTTGACAAAAAACAAGCCGCCCAGCTAATTTACATTTCCAGGGGCAATCCTACTGTGTACCCTGGCCTTGGGAGACAGAGGGCCAGAAATATTTGGTGAACAGGACTAATGGGCGCTGGTGTCTACCAGTTGTCCTTTTTACAGAGCTCTGTGTGTGTTAGCCACTTTAATTCTCCTAACCCTCTGAAGTCAGTACTCCAACGAATCACCGTTTTTAATACATGAGGAGGCGGAGGCACAGAGAGGTTTAAGAAACTTGCCTAAGCTCACACTGCTATTGAGTGTTAGAATTCTGCTTTTAACCCATGCTCTTAGCCCTTATAGTTCACTGCCTCTTCAGGAGCCTTTGTTGATTTGGGGCCACATTTCCTACAACTTGCCTGGGTACCAAAAAGCTAGCTCCCTCCGTGTGCAAGTAAGAGGTAAACGACCCCAATCAGGGGCCCTTGAGGGAGAGGCCCTGGGGGCAGAGGGTGGGCTGCAGGAATCTGAGGAAGGTAAATATTGTCTGGGCTCCTAGGATCCAACGGGGGCATTTCTGCCGTTGAGCAGAGCGCTCCATGCCTTTCAGCCTCGAGATGTTCCTGCAGCTGGGAGACTGAAGGCAGAGTTTGGCCCCACTGGTGGAGGTGAGGATGTCATTAATTTCAGAGGCTCGCTGCCGTGGTTCCCAGCCGACCAGGTGATTCCAGAAATTCCCCGTGCAGACGTCAGCGTGAGGGGGCCCTTTGATTCTGCAAGACCTCCACTGCCCTGCTTTGCCTGTGGTAATGGAACTGCCTGACCTCCATGGGAGCCTCCCTCCTCCTCCTTCAAGAAAGGGAATTGATTTGTCAAACATGTATCCACATTGCACCAGCCGGGCAGATTCATTCTCTCGGTGAGCTGCGCATCATACTTTCAAAGTCAGACACTGAATCCTGCCACGGGCAATACCAAGAACTCCCTATTTCTTCTCTCTTTGACATCTCCGGAACGTCAAGATAGAAGTAAGCCATTTATTTATTTAACGGAAGTTTGGCTATAAAGAGCATATATTTCAGATAAGTCTAGACCCTCTGTGAGCCACTCAGGACCCACCCCCCACAAGATAAATAGACTGAAGTTTCTCGGTTAAGGGACACAACAGCCGAGTCCAAATCAGATCCCTGGAGCTTCCAGAGTATAGGCTGTGCAGCATAATGTTAATTAATATGTTGCAGCCCGTCCTACAGAGAGAGCAGCCTCTCAAATTCCACCTCATTGGGATTTAGGTGCTGTAAATATGCCCACTTTTTAAAAAATATATTTTTTTAATATTTTATTTATTTGAGACAGAAAGAGCACAAGCAGGGGGAGCCCCAGGCAGAGGGAGAGAAGGAGGTAGTCTCCCCGCGGAGCAGGGAGCCCGACGTGGGGCTGGATCCCAGGACCCTGGGCTCACGACCTGAGCCGAAGGCAGACACTTAACCGACTGAGCCGCCCAGGTGCCCCTAAAAATATTTTAATTAAGGAAAATAGATGGATAGAAATCTGCACAGATCATAAGTGAACACCTTGAGGAATTGTCACCATCTGAGTGTACCGATGTAATCAGCACCCAGCTCAAGAGATAGAACATTCTCAGCATTCCAGAATCCCTAAAATATTCTCCATCAAATATAACCACTATCCTGATTTTAATAGAATTACCCTGTTGTTTTCAGCCGTAGCAACCTTGGCTCATGCCATCCATGTCGGTTATTTTACCGTGATGTATTCTTCACGTGACCGTTTAGAAGGAGGATGTGGTTTCCCTTCTTGGCCCATGAAACTGTCACAAGAAACACACTGTCCTTTATCGCCCACCAGAGGGGACCAGGGTTGCAGCTTTGTTCAGGTCTGGGGGATGCATTAATTTGGGTCCTGCAAGATGGAAGTGGACATCCGTGCCATCTGTTGAAGGAAATACCCATGAAGCGTCATGGGGAGAGTGAGCAGGAACAGGCTGGGAGCTTTCAGACTATGGGGCCCCTCTGGGAAGGAAGAATAGAGGGAAGGAAGGAGGATGTATTTGATTAGGAGAGGCCTAGGGCTGCAGGTTAGATTGTCCACCCGAGGACACCTGCCTCACCAGGTAGGAATGGCCTGGCTTAAGGAACATTGGCTGAGGAGAGTGTGTCCTCAGGGCAAATATAGAGGAGCTCACCGTGCGGATGCTGGACCCTGACCCTGCCGTGGTTTCTTGCAAAGCAGGATCTAACCTCAGTGACCCCCCAAAGCGGCTTCTTCTCTGGTGATTGTGTTGACCTCTCTGTTTGTGGAGAGGTCCTTCCAAAGCTGTGTCTCATTGTCGTGGCCACGGTCAGAGAGTAGATAGATAGTCAAACAGAACTGAGTTGGAGCTGGGTCTATTTCCTTCATTTCCCCGCATTAGGATTATACTTCCTGAGCCACAGTTTACCTATCTATAAAATGGGAGAAATTGTTCTCACCTCATGAGGCTGTTATTAGGGTGGCATGAGCTTATTTTAAGGAACGTACAGTCTGTGATGTGACATAAGTGCTCCAAAAAATTAGTTCCTTTTATTTCTTGTCTTGCAGGATTTTCTGTCCTCCTCACCAAACCGCAGAGTGTTTACCCTTCCTTAGGAATCACGTTTTCTCATGGGCAGAGCATGTCCTGTGATGCCGGGTCCTCACGCTTTGGTTTTTAGGCAGCAGGTTCATTACACCCAACTTAAGCCCAGGACCCTTGACCATTGGGGGAGCCCTATGGTCCCCTTCTCAGAAGACCATTCCTAAAGAATAAAATGGAGGCGCACAGGTGGCTCGGTCGGTTAAGCATCCAACTCTTGATTTCAGCCCAGGTCATGATCTCAGGATCCTGGGTTCGAGCTCCATGTCGGGCTCTGAGCTCAGTGCAGAGTCTGCTTGAAGATTTTCTCTCTCTGTCTCTTCCCCCCCCCACCCCACTCATGCTCTCTCCCTGTTTCAAATAAATAAATAAAATCTTTTTTAAAAAGAATAAAATAAAATAACCTGGATTATGCTTAAACCATTTATCACAACATTATCAAGACAAATTTGTGACATAGTAACGGATCTGCTTCTTTATTAACATGTTAGGTAACAAGTTCTAGCTGTGGGGCTAATCACGAGCCTAATTTGAACATAATTGATATTTTGTGATATCTACACAAGCACGATGTGATATGAAAATATCTGTGGTTTGGGGAGGGATAAAGTCTCAGGTAATGCACGTTCTGTTGCAGTTTGTTGTCCGCATCTGTAATTGAGGGAAATGCTGCATTTCAGTTAGCAGTAAGGGAAATAAAAGATGTAATGTTTTTCTCCATCTGGATTTATGATTACAAACCCCGGGTAAAGACCTCCTGCTTGAGATGAATGGCACTTAATTCCCAGGAGTGGGGATGCCCCCGGGTGTCCCCATTCAGACCCTGCCCTCCCCTGACAGGTGTTCCTGGGAGTACATATGTATATAAAGGAGTCTGCAGTGAGTTGACAAGGCAGCCCGATGCCCCTTCTTGTGGATGTTGGCACATTCAGTCATACCAGTTTGTTCCTACAGGTTGATAGGAGCAAAGGAACCCTGTGCATATCTGGGCAATTCTCAAATGCCCTGGTATTACTCTCCCATTTGTCTTTATTTATTTTGTAAAGATTTTTTTTAAATGTTTTATTTATTTATTCATGAGAGTCAGAGAAAGAGAGAGAGGCAGAGGGAGAAGCAGGCTCCCCGCCTAGCAGGGAGCCCAATGCGGGACTCGATCCCAGGACCCTGGGATCATGACCTGAGCCGAAGGCAGATGCTTAACCATCTGAGCCACCCAGGCGCCCCAAGATTATTTTTATCTATTTGAGAGAGAGAGAGAGAGAGAGAGAGAGAGAGAGAGAGAGAGAATGAGTGGGGGAGGGGTTGAGGGAGAGGAAGAGAGAGAACGCCCAGCAGGCTCTGTGCCCAGCACAGAGTCTGATGTGGGGCTCAATCTCACGACGTTGAGATCATGAACTGAACCGAAACCAAGAGTCAGACACTTAACTGACTGAGCTACCGAGGCGCCCCACCATTTGTCTCTAGGATGGAGCATTCAGATTTATCCTCCCTCCTTCTTCCCCCTCTTTTGTCAACCATGCATTTCCTGCTATTCTAACTCAGCTGAAAGTTCCAGATCAGGTTTGCTTTTGGAATCCACCCAGTGGGTCTAGTGTGAGTTCAAGGGCTTATTCACCCCAAACATATCCCCCCAACTTGCCTGGAAGATATCTGAGAATCCTATATTTGGGAAAAGCTTTCATCCCGATGTGAAATGCAATAGTCCAGGCTGCTCACACTTGGCAAGCACCCGTTGTATTGTGTCAAAGGCAGGGTACTAGGTGCGTTTCATGTGTTTTATCACTGAATCTTAACAACTCCCTGAAGAATCACTTTTTCTCACGTTTTGAAGAACAACCTGGAGCCAGAGAATTTGATAACTCTTTTTTTAAGATTTTATTTTTAAGCAATCTCTACAGTATGGGGCTTGAACCCACAACCCTGAGATCAAGAGTCACAGACTCCACGGACTGAGCCAGTCAGGGACCCCCGGGGAACATTCTTTTTTGTTTGTTTTGTACCCCGCCGCCCGCCCCCCCGCCATAACGCTCTGTTTTTTTTTTTCTTTTTTTAAAGATTTATTTATTTGAGAGAGAGAGAGCAAGCATGCTCCCTCACTGAGATGAATGGCAGCTGCCCTCCTGTGGGGGGAGGAGGAGAGGAAGAGAAAGAATCTCCAGCAGACTCCCCATTGAGCACAGAGCCTGAGATGGGGCTCAGTCCCCCTGAGATCATGACCTGAGCCAAAATCAAGAGTTGGACGCTTAACCGAATGAGCCACGCAGGTGCCCCCCAGTAACACTCTTAAAGTAACATACTCCGGGTCTGAATTTGAAAGGTAGCTCTAGCTTATTCCATCCTTGAAAAGGATAGTCCAGCCCTCCTTCACAAAGTTTCCTTAACTAGGCTCAGGTTATGAAAAATTAAAGTAACAAAAGTGAGGCAAAAAGTATGATATTAAGCATGTCAGTTTCATTGCCAGACTGCCCATGTTCAAATCCTCCATTTGCCATTTACGGACCAAGTGACCTTGAAGAAGGTACTTAATTCTCTGTGCCTCAGTTCCCCTACCTCTGAACAGAATAGTAATGATACCTTAAGGAGTTGTCAAGAATTATATGAATTGGGGCACCTGGGTGGCTCAGTCTGCCTCTCCCTCTGACCCTCCTCCCTCTCATGCTCTCTCTCACTCTCTCTCTGAAATAAATAAAATCTTTAAAAACACATTTAAAGAAGAATCACATGAATTAATATGGGTAGAGCATAGAGAACAATGCCTGGCTCATTGAAGGGGTTCAATAAATGCTAGTTATTCTTATCTTTGTAAAACAAATCTGACTATAGCAGCCCTGTGAATACAATCATCGATGACTCCCTCTCAAATTTTAAACTCATTTTTTTCTTAAAGATTTTATTTATTTGACAGAGAAAGACACAGCAAGAGAGGGAACACAAGCAGGGGGAGTGGGAGAGGGAGAAGCAGACTTCCCGTGGAGCAGGGACCCTGATGCGGGGCTCGATTCCAGGACCCCCAGATCACGACCTGAGCCGAAGGCAAACGCTTAGACTGAGCCACCCAGGCGCCCCTCAAATTTTAAACTCATGATGCACAGGGCACTCCACCATCCGGTCTCTGCTGACCATTTCAACGTGAAATCCGACCGCTCCATGACTTTTTGAAATTTGTGTTCCAGCAACCAAACTACCAGTGGACATTCCTACGGTCAAGCAGTACGACTCCTTCTGGTCACTGCTCATCGTGCACCCTTATTGCTATGGACTTGTGCCTGCCTTCCTTCACTGGGCCAACTTCCCACGGTCCCTAAAGACTCAGCTCAGGGGTCTTCTCAAGCATGTCCTGCAAGCAGGTCCCCACCAGGCTGATAGGGGATGGACGGGATCACACTCATCAGCAGACCTATCCTATCACGATGACACTGAGTATAGACCCACCCTCTTCCTCTGACATTGTTCACTGACATGAGCCACCTATCTCATTTGGCCATAGAGGTGGATCTCCCACTCTTTCTGCTGAGGATGGTAGCAAGTACTCTCCGCCAGCTTATTTGTTGCTCCTCTTCCAGGAAAGAGGAGGAGGTGATCTCATTCCTGAAGCCCACTGTTTACTTTTCTCCATTGCAAGGAGGTTTGGAGATAAAGGCCATTGCCTGTGCTTGGTGCTGTGTCTCTGCTTCCAGAACTGCTTGATGCAGGTGCCGTGGGTGCTTACATGCCCGCCTCATCCTCCTGTTGGATGCCCGGGTAGGGCATGCATTCACAGGCTGGCTATTGTCTCTCCGTTCTGATTTGTCTTCCACTGATGGATGCATAACAAGATCTGTAATCTACCTGTTACCCACCTGTGGGTGTTTGGCATGTTTTGCATTATGTCCTTTGTGTGCATATGTATCCATTGGAGGGATCGTAGGGTGAGTCTTGGTCTCCTAACTGCCAACACCACTCATCTCTCTATGTCTGGGGACCTGCCCCGGTGTTGGCCGTGCTTGATGCTCAGCACATGTTGGCTTACAGAACCAGACTATTGGAAGTGGGAGGGGCCACGTGGCCATATCACCCAATTGGGGAACAAAGCGCCTGCCCTCAGGTCCATTCAGAGGTTTCTTCCTGGCCCCACTGGCCAGGCTGCAGGTTCCTGAGCCCATTGCAAGTGGCTCAGCCACCATCTCCAGAAAAACTGGTTCCTCTACATGCCAGACACATGGCCCTTCCACTCAAATGATCTCACAATGGACTACCGGGATGGAACCTAACCCAATGCATACTTTGGGTCTTGTAACCAAGATGTATGTGTCTGAAAGAATAATTTTCAAAATGCTAAAAACACGATTCTTCTATGAATATAGAATGGACATGTGTCAAAGATCTGTCCACTCTTTAACGAGGGACCCAGTAAAATGTTCAAGCTGGCTCCAAGTGCGTTTTCAGTGACTGGGTATTTAGAGGTATTCCAAAAGGAATGTGAGCATAAGACTGCTGAGTCAGATACAGAAGTGCTGACTGTCCTACAGGGCAATTAAAACCCACAGCCTTTGGGGTCATCTTTTCTAATGGATAGGAAGCTAGGAGTTACATATAGCTTCCTAGTGCCTGGGATCTAATGCATAATACATAGCAAATTCAACCAGAGCTACATTCCCCAGAAATAATGGGTTGCTGCTGAATAATGCCTCAGTATGGTACTGAAAGGTCTTGCTCTGCTTTCTGTGCTTGACTTCCAAGTTTTGGATATTTTTTTTTAGCATCTTTTGAAAAAATATATATATATTTCATGTATATTTCATTTGAATATATATTTGAGAACCATGGTTCTCAACATTCGGTAGGCATCGGAATCACCTAAGGGCACGTTGGAACACAGATGGCCAGGCTCCAGCACCTGAGTTTTTGATTATGTAGTTCTGGGGTGGGACTTGAGAATTTTGCATTTCTTACAAGTTCCCAGCTGCTGCTAGTCTGGGGACGTCTTTGAGAACCTGGCGTGGTTCGTTATTATTTGGCCCCCCTGAGATGTAGGGGAACCTCCCTACCTTTGGCCCCTCCCTGTGAGAAAACTTCCCAAATGCTCCAGGAATGCTTGGGGCCGCACTAGACCTCAGATCTGCCCAGCTCCCGAAGAGCTGCCGATGCGGAAGGATCCTGCTATCACGTCAAGCTCTGCTACATTTTCTGTGTTCTTGAACTCTTTCTTTTGAACACTCAGGTGGAGAGCAATTATCACCTCACTCTGCACTTCTTGTGTCCACTCAATCTCCCCTGTTGTGTTTCTGATGCATCCAGAAATCGGACTCTGACATCACCCCCAGATACAGCAGTCACAGCCCACAGAAGCAGCTCCTGATGGGTAGAAGTACTTAGAGCACTCAAGATCCTGGGCTTGGCTCTGGGATGGCACGAGAAAGAAAAGATGCTGCTGGGGCACCTGGGTGGCTCAGTTGGGGGACGTTTCCAGTGGGCAAGTGGCAATGCAAGTTTGGAGCTTAGTGGATAGGTGGAGGAATCTGGGGTTTGTGGGGAACTAGGATATGGCTGAGATCTTGGTGATGGATGATTTTGATGTTGGAGGAGGGGGAGAGCAGAGGTCTCCCAGCTCCCAGGACACCAGGATGGTTCTGCGAGCGCCGAGTAAGCAGCGTGGAGGGAGGAAGGAAGGGATTAAGAAAGCAGAGGGCAAGAAGAGGAGACCTAGCTTCCTTAGGTCTCCCTTAGGACAGATCAAGCAGAAAATAGTCTGGTACCTCTTCTCTCCTACAGACCCACAGATGCTCTTTATTTAAAATTGTGCTAAAATACCCCTAACACAAAATTTACCATCTTAACCATTTTTAAGTGTACAGCTCAGTGGTGTTAAACGCATTCACCTTATTGTACAACCATCACCACCATCCATCCCTGGAACTCGTCATCTTGTAAAAAGGAAACTTTGTCCCCATTAAACACTAATCCCCCACGCCCCGCTCTCCTTAGCCAATGGTAACTACAATTCTGCTTTCTGTCTCTCTGAATTTTTGACAACTCTAGCTGTTTCAGATGAGTGGAATCCTACACTACGTGTCTTTTTGTGACTGGCTTATGTCACTTAACGTACTGTCCTCAAGGTTCATCCATGCTGTAGCAGGTGTCAGGATTTCCTTCCTTTCTAAGGCTGAATATTGACCATATTGTATGGATAGACCCTGGTTTGCTTATTTATTCAACCATCACTGGACATTTGGGTTGCTTCCATCTTTTGGCTATTGTGAATAATGCTGCTCTGAATATGGGTGTACAGACATCTCTTTGAGAACCTGCTTCCAATTCTTTTGGATATATACCTAGAAGTGGCATTTCTGGATCATATAGTAGTTCTTTTTTAAAAAAAAATTTTTTTTTTGAGAAGCCACCACACTGTTTTCCACAGGGGTGACTGACACCACTTTATGTTCCTATCAACAGTGCCCAAGGGTTCTGATTTCTCCATATCCTTACCAACACTTGTTATTTTCTATTATTTTTTTAATTGTAGCTATCCTAATGGGTGTGAGGTGATGCTTTTTGGCTGAACATTAGTTTGTACTATCATTTTGTGTGACCAATCATTGTGTATCATGGTCCAGGGTGACAAGAAGGCCACTGGAAATTTCCTGGGGCATCTCAGGGCCCGCAGCCCCCAGCGTGTTAATGAATGTGTTTGAACCCAGTGGAAAGGAAAAGGAGGCATTGTGAAGATTCTCAGAATTCCTTAGAATATGAGATTTATGTCAGGATCTGCTTGATAACCCTGTATGAGGATTTACTCTAGGAACTTTCCTTTTCTTCTTTCAGAAGGTGACGAGGCGGGATGGAAAGGGAATGAACCCATAATGGACAATTGGGCATAAACATACACACTGACTAGCTCAGCATATGGTGTGTGGTTTCCGTCGCTGAATTCATTCCCACCAGGACAGTTGCCTTACCTGGAAAAAACCTACTTCTCCCCCGACTCCAAAGTGAACATGGGCAGCTCAGGAAAGGTTTTTATAGAGTAACAAGGTGCTTGACAACTCAGGCTCCGTGTGTTATGTATCAGCTTAACTTTTGTTCTGCATTTATAGCTTTTCTAAAAATACATTTCCCAAATTACCCACCTCTACTGTTGGTAAAAGGCTATAAGATCAGCTAAAAGTCGAGGTGTGGGGAGCATTGCACCCATCCCAGACACCATTTGTGATGGAGGATAATGGCTCACTCCTCTGAGTAGTGTGGAGAGGTGGGAATGGTTCAATAACACTTTCCAGCTCTTTTAAGAAGTACTTAAAATAAAAGGCCAAAGATGGGAAGTGAGAAAAAAGAAAACGCTCACCCTGATGGTTAACTATAGAAACCAGGGTGACCCTGATCCAGAAATGCAGTTGGTAAGCTCCTGTGTTCACTCCTCCCCTCCCTCATTCATTCAGAAGGCCAGTGTGACCAGCCACACCATTCTGCTTTGTCAGCTTTCCAGCTCCGTACATAGGCTGGGCTTGCTGGGGACCCAGCGGAGATGTTCCAGTGGGATGGTCTCAGAAGCACTGAGCTAGCTGCTAATTTTCTGATGCTCTGCTCCAATGTGAGTGACATCCCAGCCATCTGTACACTTGGCTTCTGTTCCCCTGGATGCCTGGAGAGATGCCTGCAACGTAACATGAGGTTTTTGGCTTTCACTGGGGGAACGACATCAGAATGGGCCAGAACATAGCTGCCCTTTTCTCGGGTAAAGTGATGTTCCTCTCTATTGGGGGCACTGTTATTGTTTGATTCTGTTATTTCAACAGGGTCCTCCCTGGTTGCTGAGACTTGCCCCTTGCCCCTCCTCCACTGCCAGTTCTCCACACAGAGCAATCCTTCTAATCATTCTAGAACGCATATTTCATCCCGTCGTGCTCAGGATGACAGTGCTTCAGCAGCGCTCTCTTGGTCACGGGATACATTCCAGGCCCTGCGGCACGTCCCTCCATGGCCTGCGTCTGGTCCACTATTGTCCCCTCACACGCTGGGCTCCAGTAAGACCATAGTGACCTGCACTCCCCACACTTGCTCTCCCTTCCTCCCCGCTTCTGTCTCCAGCTTGCGCTTCCCTCTGCTTCCCTCCTGCTTGGCCTGAGTCCTCTTCCTCTAGGCTGGACCCGCCATTGAGATGATCCTTCCTCCCCCTTCCTCCTCATTCGTCGCCCACCTGTCTGGATGACAGGCCACTCCTGTGAGCCCCTCAAGCCCCACCCATCTCTCTACTTCGCCCTGTTGTCCTGTGCCCTTACCTCCAAGCTGTGTAGGCTGTGAGTCTGTCCTCATAACCCAAGATGGCTGCTAGAGCACCAGTCCTCACATAATCCAGGCAACAAGATAGAGGAAGTAGAAGGAAAAAGGGAATGCTTCCTCTTAAAAAAAAAATATTTCCTGGAAACTTCACACCACTTCTATTTATATCTTACTGGCCAAAACTTAATCATGTCTGCAAGTACGCTGCAAGGGAGGTTGCGGAAGGTACTCGAAATTTCAAGCGGGTGACAGCATTGCCAGGGGGAAATCATGGTTATGTTGCTGAAGAAGAGAGTAATATACATTGGGAATTAACCAGTAGCCTCTCTGCACCATTTTCTGCTATTACTGGTTTTAGAGAGACCAGGAGTGGCACGGTGGTTTCAAGATAAGTTGAAGGTATTGCAGTTTATATACTTGGTCGATGACTGAGCTGGGGCACTAACAGCAGGAGTAGGAGCAGTGTGTAAGTAACAGGCTCTGTGCTGGCCCTTTGTGTATGCACACTATTTACCTGAAACCTCACTGACAAACCGATTATCATCTCCATTCTCTAGATGATGGAGCTTGTTCAGGATCGCATGAGTGCTAGAGCTGGGTTTGGATCCAGGCCTGACTTGAAAACTCATGTGCCTTTCCCTTCCATGCCTTCGCACCCTGCCTGTGACTGCAGAGCAAAATCTCTGTAGTTAGTGCAATGCTCAGAAGTGCTGCTTGCATGGAGACCAGCAGACAAGGGCCTTAGAAAGGGAGGAAGACCCCGGAGGGGTCCCTCGTCCTGATGTTCGGGGGGGGGGGGACAGGGAATTTCATGATCACTTTCTCATGAGCTGTGTGATATCCTCACTTCATCTCGGGGATTCGAATGAAATAGGAGGTAGCTTTTCTCTGAAACCCATTTTTGGACCATTTGCTTCACTTCTCAAAATGATGACTGATACCAATGAACTTATCCTGGTGCCCGGTTTGGAAAGCTCAGGACTCAATGCGGAATGGGCAGTGGTTTAGTTATTTAACATTATCAGGAATCCAGTACTCTCCTTCCGACGGGCGTGAAGTTACTCCAAGGAGAAACTGTGTGTGAAAAGTCATATGGAAACAAATCCATGTGTGTACATACGCATGCTCCCTGCTGAGGAGAAATAACCAGTTCCAAGTGATACTGGGTGAGACGAGTGTGTGTGTGTGTGTGTGTGTGTTTGTGTGTGTGTGTGTAGAGGGGGATGTCAGAAAGAATAAAATAGAAATCTTATGGGTAGAACTTACTGAGTTAATGCAGTTTGGAAATGTACTGACTCAAGCTGGTTGGAATTGATAGTAATAATTACAGGGACCCAGCAGCTAAAAGCAAGGTCATGGCTGAGATTTGCCAAGCCAGGCAGAAATGCATTGAAAATCCATATGACAAGAAAGGCATGTGATAGGGATGAAATGATTCTGATATTGGCAGGTTTCCATTTCTCAGCCTAAGTTACCCAGCTGAGACGTGTGGGCGCCACACAGTGACAGCTGACAAAATAAATGTATTGATGGAATGATCGGCCGGGTTCCTGCTGAGTGACAGAGGGATGTGAGCGAGATTAGAGGTCTATGGCCAATTATCTGAATTGGTCATCATCCAAGCTAGTCATCATTTTCACCATTGAACCACGCTTTCTTCTACTATAGCCTTTTAAGAGTTCTTTGAGAACCGAACACAAATCTCCTAGTCCATTAATTTTTACAGTGTGAAGGAAATACTGGAAAACACACTTTGAGAATAGCATCCTGTAATATAGAGCTGTCGTTCGGAAGGGGTGAGGATCAGAGGACTGAGCAGGAAGGCATGTCCTGGTGGAATTTAAAGGGGGAACTGAGGGACGCCTGGGCGGTTCAGTCTATTGAGCATCCGACTCTTGGTTTCTGCTCAGACCATGATCTCAGGGTCGTGAGATCGAGCTCCGCATCAGGCTCCTTGCTCAGCACAGAGTCTGCTTAAGACTCTCTCTCTCTCCCTCTGCCTCTCCCTCCCATCCTCTCTCTTCTCAAATAAGTAAATCTTTTTTTTTTAAAGATTTTATTTATTTATTTGACAGAGACACAGCGAGAGCGGGAACACAAGCAGGGGGAGTGGGAGAGGGAGAAGCAGGCTTCCTGACGAGCAGGGAGCCCGATGCGGGGCTCGATCCCAGGTCCCTGGGATCATGACCTGAGCCGAAGGCAGACACTTAACGACTGAGCCACCCATGTGCCCCAGTAAATAAATCTTTTAAAAAAATAAATAATGGGGGGACCGAAGTAGGGAGAGCAGAAAACCAGGCACCCAGGAAACCAGCCAGCTGTGGCTTCCTTTTTTGCTGGCATGAACAGACTGCCCTTGACTTTGCCAATCGCAGGGTGAGCAGGTGCCATCTCCTGTGTGGTCATGAGTGGGATGTGAAGGCTGTAGCCTAGACCCTGCAGGGCTGGGACAGAAGAGACTGCAGATTGCCCATGAGGGAAGCCGGCAGGGTCTTCCTTACAGTGGCAGAGCTCGGGGCACTCAGTGGGGACGGAGACCCAGCACAGCCCTGAGGCTGGGTGCAGAAGCAAATGCATGGCCAAGCCCTCCCTGCACACCTACCAAGTCCTCTGCATCTGTGTGCCTTTCATTCACTCGGTGCTAAATTAACAGAAACATTATATAATGCACGTCACAATTCTTAATAAAACTTTGGAGTAAGAGCAATTTTTTCAATAATTCAGATACTCTCAGTAGTACCAATAATGATTTATGCTGCCTGGTGAGAGTTCAGGAAGGTAATTATACGGAGGAGTTTAAACACATCCTGTGGAGTCGGTGGCATAAAAATCGAGCCATCTCTTCATGATACCTGACATCATTCATTCGTTCATTCACTCATCAAATAGCCATTGAATAAAATTCTCTGCAGTATGGACATGTGACCAGTTCATTGGAGCTGGTTTAAAACTGAAATCTAAGCATGTTCTGGACTTCAGAAGCATATGTGAGCAGGAGATTATTTACAAAAGGATTTTTCCATATCATTTCTCTATGTTGGAAACTTCCCTTGATGAATTTAGTAGTCCTGTGTGCCTGCACGATACTTTATGGTTTACAAATGACTTTCCAGAATGCTCACTTGGGTTCTATAACTGCCCTGTTAGTAAGAAAGGCAAAAGTCATGACTTGCATTTCACAGATGGGAGAGGGAGTCCCTTGAAATGTTAAGCGATGTGCCCTGCCTTGCAAATGGCATAAAAATCAAACTCCCAGTCCAGTGTTTGCTCTCTTCCATCCTATAGTCTGTTAGATAAGACTGCATCAATTTGGCACTTTACAGTTTACATTTTCATGTACTTTACCTTGATTATCAGCACAGCAAACTTCGGATACAGGCCCACTATGACCATCATCATCACCATCACCGCTGATAGCATCATCCTAAAGAATTATCCCCATCTTATAATTGAGGAGATATTTGAGGCTCTTGGAGGGAAGGATCTTCTTCCAAATGGAACCAGTATAAAGCCACACATAATGGACGGAATTAGCTGCAGACGCAGTCTGTTCCAAGAGCCTTTGCAAACGTGTTGCTAAGGAGATTTGGGGACCACCAGAGAATCCCATCAGACTAGCACGTTGGCCGGTCTAATCAGGATGGCCAGAGTGTGCTCAGGATGAGCATGCAAAGGAAAGCCAGCCTTCACCTGACCCATTCCTCGTTTGTCGAAGCAAGGACTCTAATAATAGACGGTAATTTGCATCTAGCCTAGAAAAGAAAAATCAGTGAGCAAGAACTCATCAGAACTGCTCTGTCCAGCAACAAGAATTCTGTTGGCTGGCTGACAAATTTCTTCTTACAGGGAAGCTGGAAAATCCAGGCTGGCAAACTGGGTGACTTTGGCTTTAAGATTATCCCGGTTTCTGATCCTTTCTAGGCACCCTGCGTGGCCCCAGGTGGAAGGATGTCTTCCCTTGGGCCTGTGCTCTAGGAGACAAAACGGGATGACTCCTGATTGACAGGAAGGCTTGTGTGATGTCCCCCAAAAGAATAAGGGACCCCTGGCTTATCTGCTGACCCTATGAATTTTGTCCAGCAGTTGTTAGGACTTCTGGAAAGCCTAATGAAATAGAGCTTTTTGTCCTCAAACTGAGACAGGCTCTAAACTCTGCTGGCCCTGCCATGTGCTGTCACGGGGATGGACAGGGGATCTACACTGTCAGCAGACCCCACTTGGATGTCTTTGCTGGGTAGTCGTTAAGGGCATGGGCTTTAGAATAAAGACATCTGAGTCTGAATCTCCATCCTACCACTTAGTACCAGTGGGATCATTCACCATTTATGATTGCCTTATCTGAGAAATGGGAAGTGAACATACTAGTGAAGATGAAGATGAGTTAATGCACTATGTCTTTAGCACATGACACTCAAAAGAAGGTTATAATTTAAATAGGCTAAGCCATCTACATGTCACCTGACTTTCAAAGACTATCTTTCATCCAGAGGCATGTGCCCATCTTAAAATGTCCATTTTGTTTTTTTATTAAACTTTGCAAATGTAAACAGTAGTTGTCTATCAGCGAGTCTCGGTAAGGGTATGTATCAGAAAGTCTTGATAGGTACTAAAACAGGCCTCTCTGGAACTCTGGAATCCCTGGGGCTGGCTTCCCTTCTGTTCCCCAACCCTCTCAAGGAATGACCGGAGCGAATGAAAAATACAGTTCGTGGAACGATGTGCGTGGTGTCAGCACCTTCTCAAAGGGTTGGGAGCCCTCGGTAGTGTTCTCCAATGTGTTATGTAGGAGAGTAGGCAGGAAGTTCATCTACTCATCAATGGCCACAGGGCCAACAAACGGAGAATTTCTTTGAGCCTTTGAGAATTTCTTAACCTAACCAAGCAGGTTAGAAGTGTCCAAATGGTTCCACGTGAAGGGAGACTATTGGTAGATGCTTGCACACCTGGGTTTGGTGGAGAGGCTGCTTACAGATAGCAAGGGACCTTGGGCTTGGCTGGAGCATGAGCCTGCAACCAGGGTCCAAGAACCAAGCCGAGTGTAGCCCAGTACCTGGCCCCACAGACCCCCTGAGATGTTCCTGGGGAAAGAAGGGGGAGCTAGAGCCCATGGCAATGCTACACCAAGGTCTCGAGTGAGAACAGATCAGAGAGTTGATCAAAACAAGATAGAAAGGAAAGGGGGGAGGGAGGTTCACATGGGATCAGAAGACATTCACAGATTGGGGAACCCGAGATCAAGGTGGGAGTGAGCTGCCTCTGAGACCAGGTTCCAGAGAAATGGTAGGGAGGATACTAAGGAAGGCTGAAACCAAGTGCTAGAGACTGAAAGTGTGTATCCCACCAAACTGACGCATTGACACCTAACCCCCAGTGCGATGGAATTTAGGGGTGGGGCCTTTGGGAGGTGATTAGGTCATGAGGGTGGAGCCCCCACGAATATAAAAGAGGCTCCACAGAGCTCCCTTGTCCCCTCCGCTGTACCACGTGAGGACATGCTGAGAAGACCGCCATTTATAGACCAGGCACCGAACTTACTGGGGCCTTCATTTTGGACTTCCCAGCCTCCAGAACGGGGAGGAATACATCTCTGTCATTTATAAGCCACCCACTCTGTGGTACTCGGTCACAGCAGCCCAAACTGAGCGAGACACCAAGGGAAGTGCTCAAATCATGAACAGTTGCCAGGAGACGACATGTGGGAGGGAGCCAGGGAGCCAGGCAGAGTTTGGCAGGACACCCCAACCTGTCCCCCCACCCACTTTTATTCCTGTTTCCTCCCCAGAGAGATATTGCGGTCCCCCAAATATTTTTAAAGATATTGACCACCTTCTGGGAGGAGGCACGTCCGGAGAAAGGCTAGCTCTAAGGTCTGTGAGGGTGTGTGCGGGTCTCCAAACTCCTCAGGGCCCTACCTGCAGCTCTGTTCCTGATCGCTTATAGTCCAGGCACCTCCAGTTAAAGACCAGAGCCCAGAACTCTTCCCACCTCTGTGGCAGGTGTGAAAGGGGGCTCAGGTCACTCACTCAGGTCACTGCTGCTCACCATCTGGGTGGAGCTGGAGGACAGAGAGGGGAGGCAGGGTGTATGTGTGTGCTGATAGAAATTACTGTGGAGACAATGGCCAAACTGTGGAAAGAGCCAAGATGTCCATCGACAGATGAATGGATAAAGAAGATGTGGTATATATACACAATGGAATATTATGCAGCCATCAAAAGGAATGAGATCTTGCCATTTGCAACAACGTGGATGGAACTGGAGGGTGTTATGCTGAGTGAAATAAGTCAATCAGAGAAAGACATGTATCATATGACCTCACTGATATGAGGAATTCTTAATCTCAGGAAACAAACTGAGGGTTGCTGGAGTGGTTGGGGGTGGAAGGGATGGGGTGGCTGGGTGATAGACATTGGGGAGGGTATGTGCTACGGTGAGCACTGTGAATTGTGCAAGACTGTTGAATCACAGATCTGTACTCCTGAAACAAATAATGCAATATATGTTAAGAAAAAAGAAAAAGAAGAAGATAGCAGGAGGGGAAGAATGAAGGGGAGTAAGTCAGAGGGGGAGACGAACCATGAGAGAGGATGGACTCTGAAAAACAAACAGAGGGTTCTAGAGGGGAGGGGGGGAGGGGGATGGGTTAGCCTGGTGATGGGTATTAGGGAGGGCACGTTCTGCGTGGAGCACTGGGTGTTATGCACAAACAATGAATCATGGAACACTACATCCAAAACTAATGATGTAATGTATGGTGATTAACATAACAATAAAAAATTAAAAAAAAAAGAAATTACTGTGGAGAGAAGGGGGTGAGCACAGGACCAGAAGGATGGAAAATTAGAAAGTAACAAACTAAATGTGGCATCAATATGCAAAAATGGGAGTGTGCCTGGCGGAGGAAATTACAGGTCTAACAGCTTAATATTCATCGCGTATAGGAGAATGCAAGCTTCCTATTGTACCCAGGAGTGTAATTAGATCAAGGAGTTGGACTAAATTTGGCTGCAGGAGAGGCTTGGGAATTAATGGCCAGTCCCACCATGCCTCCTGTCCAAGTAGGGCGCCTGGAGCCCTTGCAGATGCCATCTCACGGTCATGGGCATGGGGGCCAGCCTCCCACCGAGCAGAGATTTTCCTTTGCTCCTCTTTCTGGTCTCTTCTTCGTCTAACAAACAAGCCCAGTTGTCCCCAGGCTATTTGAGGACAGAGATACATGAAAAGCACAGATTCAGGCTTCCAGGAAAAAAAAAAGTGCCTGTTTTTGTCCCTGGAAATGGAGAAATCCCATGAATGAGGCATGAGCTGGATTCCAGCTCATCACCACCCATCTCTGTTTGTGCATTGACGTGAGGCTGTAGGAAGTCACATTGCAAAGACCCTGGCACTGAGGTTCAGCTGGTATATGGCAGAAGGAGAAGCTGGCATTTTCCAGGTTAGAGGCTTGGGCTTCCTTGTTTTATGGGCATCAGTGACCCTGGACCCTTGGCAAATTGTCTCTCTGTCCAAGGGCATGAAAGTGCCGGAAAGTCTCGGTTAACATGGTTCCGCTCTGTTCAGCATCTGTTCTGGCGCATCTTTCACAACACTGGCTACATTTCCCCTGCCTCTAAACACTGAGATCTGCAGATGCCTGACCCAACTCCCGCCTTTAGAGAGTGTCTATATTGCTCACTGCAACAGCCAATAACTTGCATTTAAGTCCCAGACTTCCATTCTATCTCCACTCACCAGGCCCCTATTCTGCAAATGGCCACCAAGAGCTTACCCCATGCCAGGTCCTGATAGAGGGTCTGGAGATTTCGAATTCAAGGAGACAAGAGTCCCTGCCCCTCAGGCCACGGGAGGAAGACAGGCAACCCTGTAAGTATAAACATGAGTCAGGTGCTACAGGAAGGAGTCATGTTGTCACGGGCATCCACTGAGCTCGCTTACCAAATGCAGGCATTCATGAGCACCATGAAATAAAGTCAAGTAAAAATGCTCAGTCTTCATTTAAACCCCAGTTCAAAGTTTGTTTCGAGAATTAGATCTTTATTGTGCTGGTGTTGGGGAAACGTGGCTTCCCTCCAAGACACTTGGCACCACCGCTGGCTCCCTGCTCATCACGGGGGCAGACGTTCAGCCGTTGGACGCCCACCCACTGTGGGGGCCCACGGCCGGCATCCAGCTCTGCTGGCTGATGCCGGGGCCATATTGGCTGTCTGGTGTTTTGGTTATGATCCTGATGCGCCACTCCGGGAAGGCACCCTTCAGCTTATCAGCTCTGCATCCCTTCTAATTGACCTGATCTCTCTGGATCTTGGATTTTGTAGGCTCAGCCCCTGGCTAAACGTGGTCACATTACCGAAACCCTTCCTTCTATGCCTTACTCTTCTCGTCTGCCGAGTCAAGATGCCATTTCCACCCCCCTCATAGGGATCACAGAAGATAATGAGCAGACAGCGCTTGGGGCCACGCCTGGCATGTCGTGCGCACCCGATAAATGCTAGCAATCAGAATTATCACCTGTGTTCTTTCCAGATGGGGCTATGGGATCCATGCTTTATTACATTCGGCTGGCTGTGGAACTTCCTGGTTGATGTCCTAAGTGAAAATGGATTTCCTCGCTGGGCAGGAACAAAACTGCAGTGATTCTTCCCGGGTAATGCCATTAAATAACCCTCTTGATAGCATTAGCTCAGGGGTTGTTAATGTGCAATCAATTTTGTATGGGCTTTCAAAGGACCTAGCTCCAGCTCAGGCATGTCCTTTCTTACCTGCCTCCCCTTGGCCCATTGCAGCCATTGTGCTCCTGTCTCCAGGGGCTCTGCCCTGAAGGAATACACATTTCAGCCCCTGTTGCATTTGTTTTAAATAGCAGGGAGCAGGTGGTACAGACTCTCTCCCTTCTCCCTGGTGGATACTCTTCCACGCTGGCAGTCTCTACATGGTTTCACGCAAAACATACAAATCCTGCTTTGGAGGCTTTCCCGTGTGATGTTGTTGTCATTGATTAAATGAGCAAATGCATGGAGGGCCCTTCAAACAGGGTCTGGCAGTTGGGGAAAATTAGTCAAAAAGGGGTTTATTAGGAGTAGCAGCATTTAAAAAAAAAAGTCTCGAGGCGATCTGTCTTGGTGAGGCTGAACACGAAGTGTCTAGATCAAAGGGATTCTTACAGGAGGGGTTTCTCGACAGATCTGTTTTTGGCAGGGCCCATGCACACCTGTACCACACCCGCAGGATCAACCTACTTGGGTAGTTCCTTTAGGTGTTTCTTAGGGTTAGGAGAGCATTTTCCTGATCACTAGGTTTACAATCTCTGGGTTCCTGGTGTTAGCATCTAGGGCTGCAAAGTCTACCGGAGCCCCACATCCAGTCCCTTCATGCATAGGAGTGTGTGTGTCGGGGGGCGGGGAGGGGCGTGTCAGGCAGTGCGGTGGGCCAGACAGACGTGGGCTTAGGAACCACACCTCCTATCTGTCATTGTGCTAACTTGGACAACCGGTTAGGCTTCCTACCCTCAGTTTTCCCATCTCGAAAATGGGGACATAACACCTCACCCAGTGGGCTCTAGAAAGATTAAGTAAGGTAGCCTATGCGCCAGGCTTGAAATGCAAATATTATTCATCCCTAGATACTATAAAAATCATTAGCTCCGGAGTATCTTCCAGGTCATTATAAAAGTGTACCCAAACGGATCGTCCTTTAGCCACCTTCCCAACCCCTCCCCTTTCTCCTGCATGTTCCCATCACAGCTAGTTATCTGTGTGGACACAAAAGGAACAAACCTTTCAGAATTTCTGAAAAAAAGGAAGAGAGTTTTATTTGAGCCCAAGTTAAGACAGCTGCCTGGGATATACAGTCTTCACAAAGAAGGGAGTGCTCCAGCGAAGGAACATTTGGTGTAGAGCTAGATATGTATATTTTTTACATAAAAAGTTACAAATTATTAGACAAAGGACATTTCAGAAAGTAGCAGACCTTATCTGAAGTTTCTACTATATGCAGGGCTGTCTGACTTCAATCTTTTGGGAACCAGGGTGGTTTCTTCCTTCTTCTGTGTGTGTGTGTATGTGTGCGTTCAGAATGCTCCTTTTTGGTTATTTTCTTGAATGAAGCCAACCCCCAGTGTGTGTTTGGGCAGAAAAAGAGGCCATGCTTTGAGGTCTTGCTGAGTCATCTTGACCTTGGTAAATGTTAAAGCATCGCTTCCCTAGGGCCCCAGGAGCAGGACGCACCAACTTTCCACTTTATTGTCTTCCTAACTCATCACATCACTCACCTGCTTGAAACCTCTGTTACTTTCATAATCTGACCTCTCCCGTTGCTCATCCCATGTTCCTGTCCTCACACAGCGTCATCTCACACCTTCCCTTTCCCCACACCCATGCTACCCTGTGTCACCAGCTGCTCCCTCAACCTAGTGTGGGGCTTTTCTGCTTGGGCCCCCCCTCCCCCCCGGCCTCCCCGCCCCAGGGGACTCCTGTGTTTCCACTGAAACTTGATCTAAAATGTCGTTCTACGTGGGGCACCTGGGTGGCTCCGTCGGTTGAGCATCTGACTCTTGGTTTTGGCTCAGGTCATGATCTCAAAGTCCTGGGATCGAGCCCCACTGAGCTCCAGGCTCACGGGGAAGTGGTCTTGGGATTCTCTCTCTCTCTCTTTCTCTGCCCCTCCCCTCACTCGTGCACGCTCTCTCTCTCTAATAAATAAACAAATCTTAAAAGAAAAAAAAAAGTCATTCCATGGAAGAAGTGTATCCTCTCAAGGAAGAAGTACGACCTCCCTTGACCTTCCCCACCCCAAAAGTAGTTAGCTTTTCTCTGTAACCTATGTACATCTTTAGTTCTGATGCCAGTATCTGCTGGGAATATATACGGCTATACAAGTAACAGAAAACTGGACGAAGAATGGCTTCCTTTTCTTTTTTCTTATTTAACAAAACATCCAGGTTTTGGTGATAATTGGTATTAACTCTGCTTCTCAGTCTTGTCATCAGGAAGCCAGGCCTTTTCTGTCCTTGTGCTTTGCCATTCTTTTCACGTTGGCGCTCATTTCCATGCTTGTCACCTCATGGCTACAGGATGGCCGCCCCTGCACCAGACATCACATCCTATTTTCAATGCAAAAGGGCAGCACTGGCATGTCTGTCCTCTTTATTCAAGAGAGGAAAAGCTCTCCCACAATCTTCTGCTTATATTTAATTATCTAGAATTCGGTTATTAGCCTAATCCTAGCTAGCTGCAAAGGAAGCTGATATTTAATTATCTAGAATTCGGTTATTAGCCTAATCCTAGCTAGCTGCAAAGGAAGCTGATAACGTGGGTATGCAGTTGGGCACATCACTCTGCCAAACACAGTTATTGGCACCTGCCGGCAAGAAAAACGGGAGAAGGGATTAAATATTGAGGCCATGATAATGACAACAGCATCTGCCACATGCCTATGGTATTATGATGCTTTGTTGCCTGATTTTCTCCTTACTAGATGGTGGGCTCCTTGAAGGCCAGAGTGCAGCTCATTCCCCTCTCCTGGGGACAGACCTACAATGCCTGGCATAGAAGGGGCTCATTTAAACATTTATTGAGTAAACAGAAGCTACACAAATCCCCTATATCTCATCAGTTTATACATCGTATGAAGGCCAGTTTTATCCTGCCTGGGAAAGAGCGGCTTTGTGGCTCAATTCATATAATCCTGCTGTTTCAGCAATCCGTAGTTGCAGCCAAAGCTTCGCATTGGGGCCTATCCAATCTCCTCCTGGGCAAAGCAGGTATAGTAAAGTCTCTGGGTTGCCAGTCCCAGAAGTTGGGGTTTGGTTCTGACAATAAAATACTGCGAAGTCTTAAACTCTCAAGAAGCTGCCGGCTGACACAATAGCATTATATTAATTTTCTGTTTAACAAAGCATCTTGGAACCCTCAACAGGGGCTGCATGTGCCTGCCTGGCGATGGAAGAAACACAAGGCATCATTTCACTTAAGGCAGGACGTGCTAGATAAAGGGAATCTAATTGAAGTGTACAATATGCTTACCATGTAACTGCTGATAAAACATTACCACCTTTTCTTTTTTCTTTGCACAGTACAAAAGATAAAATCAGAGGCACTAAATCAAAATCATATTTAACAGTATCCTTTAGTCCAGGCTCTGTCCCTCTGTGGCTTGTAAGGGATCGCCCTTTGAAAGGGTAGCTTTGCCGAACTTTTTCCGGAACGGGCTGCTAAGAAAGCATAATTGTGGGCTCACAGGAGGCAGGGATGTTTAAACAGGACTCCTGGCAAGAGGGAGGTGAGAATTTCTAATTTGTATGAAGGCTGAGGTTCGAAGCTTATGTGCTGTAACTCTAAGGAACCTGTAATTTGGGTTAAAGGGTACATATAATGTCTTCTTCCTGTAGCCAGCTAAAACAGATTATGGTTAGCTTAGATATCTACGTTCTACCCATTTAGATCTTCTGCCACTAGCTTGACAGCTTGGCTTCTTTCTTTTCTTTCTTTTTTTAATGGTAGTCCTAATCAGGACCCAACCTGAGAGTGAAGCCGTGATTAGAATGTGTCTTTGGTTCCTGACATCGTCATTGTTCCCCTTCCCTGTGCTGCTGGAACATAAAGAAAAAGATAGCTATGTCCATCCAAGCCCAAGAGGATGAGGGCGAAACCCTGGCATGCCCCTCCCCCACATGCCAGGTGCTCTTCACCTGAGGCCCGACACAGCTCAGCAACATCTCCCCAAGACCCTTAGAAACAGCGATGAGCGAGGCTAGATGGAGCATCTTCAGTGAGAGCAGGAGGCTTGACTGTGTCCTGGACCCTCGGTTTAGGATGCTGGTCAACCATGTTTGCTGAAGGAAATTAACATACCGTTCCCTCTCCTGCTGTTTAGGTAGATTATTCCAAGCCTCCTCATGGTCCCGGGGCTGACAAACAGAAAATGTAATATGTCAGTACTTTTGTGAGAGCAAATAATTGGGAATTGGTCAGCCTATTTTCCCCTCCACCCTTATTTGTACCTGACCCAAGAGGTAAAGGAAAAAAGATTTTTAATTTCTAAAAAATGACTTAACATCCAAACTAACAAGTAGCAACTCTAAATACCAGTCGATTTTTAGTCTGCATTAAAAGTTTTATTTTATTTTATTATTTATTTTTGTGTGTGTGTTGGGGGGAGGCACAGAGGGAGAGGGAGAGAATCTGAAGCTGACTCCCTGCCCCACGCAGAGCCTCACTCTGAGCTCGATCACCACCTGAGCCCAAATCAAGAGTTGGACCCTTAACCAACTGAGCCACCCAGATGCCCCCAAAAGTTTTATTTTAAACTAAAAAGCTGGAAAGTTTGCTCTACCTGGTGAATGGGGGAGGGAGAACAGAAGGAGGGGGAAGGCAACAATGAGGACATTTAAGATGGTTTTTATCCCTGCAGAAAATAGTCTGTGGCCAGAGACACAAAGTAACTCGCACTGCTCATCATTTTTTTCCTGCCCAAGCAAAAGCTCCGAATTGTTACTTTTTTTTGCTGTGAATGAAGATTCGTCTAGAAGGGGACCGACTTTTCCCAGGTTCTCCGAAATTAGCAATTTTCAATAGCAGCTGTGATTTCAGAGCCGGGGCAAGTCTCTTTTATTTGGAGGTGCAGCTCAGTTTTTACTGCCAAGATTTGTGAATAGCTCCTCTCCTTTGGAATCAGGTTATAACTCTTATCCTTAGCTCCTGGAGGCAGGGACCGCTTTTTAATATGCTTTCTGATAAAACCTATTTTATTTAGTTAACAAACTAATATATACAGAGAGCACACTGTGCTTCCCTCCATGCCAGGGAACTTTATGGGTGCTTAAGAATAATAATCCCCGGAGGTGCCATTATTATCTCCAAATCGGATGAAGAGACAGATGAAGAGGTGAATTGCAAAGTGTCACAGCTAGTAACTGTGGTTGCCATACATTCTTTAAAATCGGCTTTGGATCACTTATTGAGGTTGTATCAGTGGTAAGATGCTTGCATATAGTGTAGGACATACAGTAGGTGCTCATTAAGTGCTTGCCAAATGTAGTTTTCAGAATAGAAGTCTCTGTCTTTTTTTTTTTTTTTAAGGATTGTTTCTTTTCCTCTGCTATTTGGGTGCCCGTGGATTCTTGGAGGTATATGTGTTTCCTCCGGCATGGCAAGCTCTGCTAGGACATGTCCCGTTGCATGTCCTCTTCGCTCTGCTTGGATTGCCCTTTACCTGCCTCATTACCCAGAAACTCCTACTCAGCCTTCCAGACACAGCTCAGTTACTGCTTTTACCTTGTGTTCCTGTGGCCTTGTGTTCTGATTCCCCTGCCCTGTGATCCTATCCCTGCATCAGTCATTAACTCTGTTTGCATTCCCACCTTCCCCTCCATGTGTAGATATTCAAGTGCAGAGACTGGACCTCAGTTCGCATAAGTATACCTGGTCCCCTGCACCTGCTCCGCTAAGGTGATGCATGATGATTTAGTGAACGAAAAAAGGAAGACAGAAGGCAAGATCACTGACATTTCACTGTGATTCTTGGAAAGTCGGGAGGAATTTAGGATTCTTCACAGCAGGAAAATGTCAATAAAGAAAACATCAAGGATCCTTGAGGTCCATACAAAATGTTACACGTGGGTGAAATTTGCGGGGTCAAATTATTTCATGGAAAATGACTACATCTGCATTTCAAACAAATGACCCACCATCCGTTCCTCTCCCTGCCCCCACATTCTATCCAAAGATGACGCCCTTTTCCTCAGCGACCAGGTAAATAGGTAAATATCTTTCCTCCTAAATGGTACCACAGAAAAGATTATGCAGAGCAAGACCATTTCTAATATATTTTCTCCCCTGCAAGATGCAATCTACAAACTACTTGCTATTATGGTTTGGAATAAGAGATGTTATTAAGTGAGTGACAGAAAAATAAGAGGACATCCATCAATGTGTCTGTTTCATTGGCGTGTGTGTGTGTGTGTGTGTGTGTGTGTGTGTGTGTGTGTGTGTGTACTGAGCTTTCCTATATCCAGAGGGTGTCAAGGCACAAATCATGGGTAACAATGTCTAAAGTGGAAAGAACAAGAAATACACAAGGAATGCCTGGTATAAACTGTGTCCTCTTGCTCTTAAGCTAATTGTTTCTCTGTTGGTATTGTCTTTCCAGGGAGAAAATGGATGGTTGCTAGTTGCAGGCATTTGGAGGCTGATGCTCAGCATTGCACAGAATAGCAGCTAGCAGGGGGCTGGCTCCAGGCAGGTCATGACCTACGGGACCTCCCCTAGCCCTGCTGCCCCCAGCAGGAAATGCCATGGGGGGAGGGCGGGAGCATGCGTCTCATCTGAAGACTGGGATAAAGGCCTCAGAGAGAGGGGGAAGCCAAGCTGTATCTAGCCAACATGAATTAAAAAAGATGAGTGTCTGGCCTCAGTACGTGTCCCTGAACAAGGCCACTGTGGCAGGTGTAAGAGGGAAGAAAAAACAAATGTACACATAAAAACTTCCCTCTTCTTATATAGTTAAGGCGATGAAGAAAGGCAGATTTCAGAATAGGCCAGGGACCCATGCTTGTCTCTGGAGGATGTCCCAAGAGGGTGAAGCTGCCTGCAGCAGGCCAAGTGTGAGGCCCACACCGGAGGCAGGTAAGACCTGGGATCCCAGAGCGCCTGCAGCCACATGGAGTGATGTCAAGGGCAATTGTGGTTTGGGATTTGGCTGCTTAGTAGATAGAGCTTCCTGATGTCACTGGCTGACTTACGCTGTTTCTGTTAAGAAAACAGTTTTTAATAACCTCATGGTGAGGATCCCATCAAACCCCATTGGGAAGGTCCTCTTGATCTATACGTAGGGCTTTGGTGGAATCATAGGAATGAGTGTCAGGGATGGAGGGGATCTACAGGGGACAGGAACATGCCAGCAAAGGTAGGATTTCTTGGCAGTAACTACCAGGGAAGTCGTGGCAAGGGGCATCATAGGGATGACACATTTAAATTTCAGTTCTTTCCTCTTTCCAGAGCGAACTTGAGAGTTACTGTCAATGGGGTCCATTTATTGAGTGTTCACTGCATGCTGGACTGCAGACCAAGTCCTTCCTAGATCGTTTTCTGTAACCCTACGAAGTCGGTGTTGTTGATGTCATTCTCTTAGATGAGACTGGAGGCTCATAGAGGTGATTTGCTTGCTGAGTCCTTGCGCCCAGATGTGCTTTATGCCCAGTCTGACTTGTCTCCACTGCCTGCCAGGGAAGGGCCATACCTCTAGGTTTATGAAGGGGTGCCCTTCAAATTGCACACCTAGATATTCCTTCTTCTTCCTCCTTCTTTCACTTCTGAGGATTGGGTGTTCTTCTTTCCCAGCAATTATCCATGAAGCATGTGCTAGGAACTGGTCATAGCATGAGGGCTGAGAGAAAAGAACAAGGAACACAGTGATGCTACCCATCCAGGGGATACTTATTTTGGTAAGAGAGACACATGCCCAGTGTACTTTGAGGAGATAATGAAGAAATATCGGATCAGGTAAATGGTGGAGGAAGGAATGATTCATTCCAAATGAAAGATCTGGTAATATTTCATATTTGAGAGACACTTGGAAATTGAAAGACAAGAAGGATTTCTTTATATGGCAAATCTAGAGTAGGGGGAAGGAATCCCATAAGTAGAAGTAACCATGAGGGACGGCACATTTGCTTTGGTCCCAAGATAAATGGATTTTGGAAAGTGGCTTAGGGCAAGCCCATATTCAACCTTGAGTGCCATGTCAAACAGTATGAGATTTATTCTGTGAGCGTCGAGGCCTTCTAGAGGTGTGAGACGAAGTATCTGTTCTTTGTTTTAAGAACTTGATTCTTAATGAAGGGAGAGGTGTCAGAGGCAAGACACTGAAGGCAGAGAGACCGCTCAGAGGCCATCGTGATAGACCATGTGACAGAGAAGATGAAGGCTGAAGCTTGCCGTGGCAGTAAGTGGGTCTGGGAGGGAGAGGTTGATCCAAAAGATGCCGTTTAAGGAGAATCAACAGTGCTTGACCACTGAGAATATGTTAGTTATATAGATGACTCGACCCGACTTCAAAACATACCATGGTTCAAACACAATAGATTCCTTCTTGCTCATGTGATGGTACCGGGCAGATGAATCATGGTGGCATTTGAGAAGTCCTACTCGCAAGAGACTCTGCCATCTTCAACACATAGCCTCCAAGGTGGATCGAGGGATCATTTTAATTCCACGTAGCCCAAAGGTATGGAGGAACCTGGGGTGGAAGTTTCCAGGCCTCAGCATGACACACATTCCTCCCATTTAGCTCTACAGCTCATTCACACAACTATATTTAGCTTTAAGGGAGCCTGGGAAATGTGGTGTAGCTGTGTGTCCAAGAAGAGGAGGGAACTGGGGATCCTGCAAGCTAGCAGTCCTGGCCACAGGCTGAACGCAGACAGACATGATGGGATTGAAGAGCCTTACAACAGAGTAAGTGTTAAACTAGAAATTCCAGGTGATTGGAGCCAGGATATTAGGTTCTTAAGGATTCTGAAATCATCCAGGGATGGGAGGTAGGGTCGAAGAGGATTGTGAGCCTGCCCTCCAAAAACATGCGTGATGATGTTGCAAGCTCATGGATGCTGGGAATGTGAAGAATTATCTCGAGGTTGGTAAAAACAGATGGCAAGAGCCGCAAAGTGTAGAGGTTCGTTGTTCTGGAACAATTGCCTGGATGTGGTGGTGGTGCATCGGCAGATTGTCTCTCTCTCCCACACTCCATTTGGGAGCGTGGGGCAAGGGAACCATACTCCACTCAAGAAGATTGGGACAGCTGCGGCTCCTGTAGGTTCCAGTGAGGGCAAAGGAGTAGAACAATCCAGGAAAAAGTGGTTAATACAACAGGTCTCTTGACAGTAAAATGAGGGCCTCAGAGGGTACAGGGGCTGGGAGTTGGGGGGTGGTGCTGATGAGGGTGGGCCAAGGGAGGGCAAGGGCCAAGCTGGTTGGAAAGTAGGTTGGGATGTGCAGAAGCAGAAAATAGATGGAATCCAGGCAAAGAGTTGCATGTCCCTGGGCCCTGGTGGAATGTGTGTTAATGGGGTCCTGCACCCCAAAAAGTACGATTCCTGGGTTTTCAATCAATTAGGAAACCATAAGATGGCATTTGGTTGTTAGCTGAAGGGATCTCTTCTACTTTCTACATCATTAAAATGGAACTCCGTATTGAGATTGCTTTCAAGATCCCTGCTTTAGCAATAGATATCCTGAGGTGTCCCGTGACCAAAGAGGATGTTCACAAAAGTCATAGCCTGGACCCTGTGAGGCATCGGGCATGAGCAGAGAACCAGCTTAGGAAATCACAGTGCATGCGTGGAGGAGGAATGTGAAGGGGTCCCTGTGCCAGAAGAGGAGACAGAAGATGACAGTGCTGGATGGGGTGTCAGCCGTCCCTGGAAATTGACCAGGTGAATGACAGTGTGGAGGAAAAGGCAAGCAGGGGAGCTAGCTGAGAGTGTGAATAAAGGCACAGATGCATGGAACCAGCCAGGGTGCTCTTTCCTGGGCTCTGGGCTTCAGGCACACTCACTGTGAAGCCCTACATGGTGGGCTGGGGGGTCAGGGGTGAACCCCAATACTCTCAGCCTTCCCGTGGCTGTTTGTGCCTGTTTCTGCATTCAGTGTCCTGCTGCAACGTCAGAAACATTTTTTATATCCTAATATGCTTTTTAAAATTTGAGCTATAATTGGCATATAACACGGTGTAAGTTTAAGGCATGCAACATACTGATCTGATGCGTTCATATTGCAGTATGACATTAGCTAATGCCTCCATCATGTTACAAAACTGTCATGTCTTCTTGCGTTGGGAACAATAAAGATCTAGGCTCTTAGCAAGTTTACTGTTTAGAAAACAGTTCTGTTGCCTATACTCGCTGTACTGTGTATTAGATCTCCAGGTCTCATTTTATCTGCTAGTTGCAAGAATGTACCCTTAAGCAACATCTCTCCCCTTCCCCAACCCCTCAGTTTCTGGTGTTCATTATTCCATTCTGGGGTTTTTTTTTTCAAGTTTTTTTTTTTTTAATTTCGCATTTAAGGGATTTCATAGAGTATTTGTCTTTCTCTGTCTTATCTCACTTAGCGTAATGTCTTCGAGGTCCATCTATGTTGTCACAGTTGCAGGATTTCCTGTTCTTTTTTTCCATGGCTGAATAATATCCCATTTTTATCCATTCACCCACTGATGGACACTTGGATTGTTTCCATGTCGTGGCTATTGTGAATAATGGTGTGAAATGGGAGTTTGCTATCCCCTGTTTTCAATTTCCTTTGGCTATGTACCCAGAAGTGGGATGGCTCGATCATACAATAGTTCTATTTTTTTTTTTTGCATTTTGACATGTTGTATTTTTATTTATTTTTATTTTTTATTGTTATGTTAATCACCGTACATTACATCATTAGTTTTTGATGTAGGGTTCCATGATTCATTGTTTGTGCATAACACCATTGCTCTAAGCAGACGTGCCCTCTTTAATACCCATCACCAGGCTAACCCATCCCCCCACCCCCCTCCCCTCTAGAACCCTCAGTTTGTTTTTCAGAGTCCATCGTCTCTCATGGTTCGTCTCCCCCTCCGACTTACTCCCCTTCATTCTTCCCCTCCTGCTATCTTCTTCTTCTTCTTTTTTTTTCTTAACATATATTGTATTATTTGTTTCAGAGGTACAGATCTGTGATTCAACAGTGTTGCACAATTCACAGCGCTCACCATAGCACATACCCTCCCCAATGTCTATCACCCAGCCACCCC
>NW_027397117.1:5160139-5165059 GCF_003265705.2 Callorhinus ursinus | reverse complement strand
ACATTGCTGCTATAAACATTGGGGTGCACGTACCCCTTCGGATGCCTACCTTTGTATCTTTGGGGTAAATACCCAGTAGTGCAATTGCTGGGTCGTATGGTAGCTCTAGTTTCAACTGTTTGAGGAACCTCCATACTGTTTTCCAGAGTGGCTGCACCAGCTTGCATTCCCACCAACAGTGTAGGAGAGTTCCCCTTTCTCCGCATCCCCGCCAACATCTGTCGTTTCCTGACTTGTTAATTTTAGCCATTCTGACTGGTGTGAGGTGGTATCTCACTGAGGTTTTGATTTGGATTTCCCTGATGCCGAGCGATGTTGAGCACTTTTTCATGTGTCTGTTGGGCATTTGGATGTCTTCTTTGGAAAGATGTCTGTTCATGTCTTCTGCCTGTTTCTTAATTGGATTATTTGTTCTTTGGGTGTTGAGTTTGATAAGTTCTTTATAGATTTTGGATACTAGCCCTTTATCTGATTTGTCATTTGCAAGTATCTTCTCCCATTCTGTCGGTTGTCTTTTGGTTTTGTGGATTGTTTCTTTTGCCGTGCAAAAGCTTTTTATCTTGATGAAATCCCAATAGTTCATTTTTGCCCTGGCTTCCCTTGCCTTTGCGATGTTTCTAGGAAGAAGTTGCTGCGGCTGAGGTCGAAGAGGTGGCTACCTGTGTTCTCCTTTAGGATTTTGATGGACTCCTGTCTCACGTTTAGGTCTTTCAACCATCTGGAGTCTATTTTTGTGTGTGGTGTAAGGAAATGGTCCAGTTTCATTCTTCTGCATGTGGCTGTCCAATTTTCCCAACGCCATTTGTTGAAGAGACTGTCTTTTTTCCATTGGACATTCTTTCCTGCTTTGTCAAAGATGAGTTGACCATAGAGTTGAGGGTCCATCTCTGGGCTCTCTATTCTGTTCCATTGATCGATGTGTCTGTTTTTGTGCCAGTACCATACTGTCTCGATGATGACAGCTTTGTAATAGAGCTGGAAGTCCGGAATTGTGATGCCGCCAGCTTTGCTTTTCTTTTTCAAGATTCCTCTGGCTCTTCGGGGTCTCTTCTGGTTCCATACAAATTTTAGGATTATTTGTTCCATTTCTTTGAAAAAAGTGAATGGTATTTTGATGGGGATTGCATGGAATGTGTAGATTGCTCTAGGTAGCATTGACATCTTCACAATGTTTGTTCTTCCAATCCATGAGCAGGGAACGTTTTTCCATTTCTTTGTGTCTTCTTCAATTTCTTTCATGAGTATTTTATAGTTTTCTGAGTACAGAGCCTTTGCCTCTTTGGTTAAATTTATTCCTAGGTATCTTATGATTTTGGGTGCAATTGTAAATGGGATCGACTCCTTAATTGGTCTCTCTTCTGTCTTGTTGTTGGTGTATAGGAATGCCACTGATTTCTGGGCATTGATTTTATAGCCTGCTACATTACTGAAATCCTGTATGAGTTCTAGCAGTTTTGGGGTGGAGTCTTTTGGGTTTTCCACATACAGTATCATATCATCTGCAAAGAGTGAGAGTTTGACTTCCTCTTTGCCAATTTGGATGCCTTTGATTTCTTTTTGTTGTCTGATTGCTGTGGCTAGGACTTCTAATACTATGTTGAATAGCAGTGGTGAGAGTGGACATCCCTGCCGCATTCCCGACCTTAGGGGAAAAGCTCTCAGCTTTTCCCCATTGAGAATGATATTCGCTGTAGGTTTTTCATAGATGGCTTTTATGATATTGAGGTATGTACCCTCTATCCCTATACTCTGAAGAGTTTTGATCAAGAAAGGATGTTGTACTTTGTCAAATGCTTTTTCTGCATCTATTGAGAGGATCATATGATTCTTGTTCTTTCTTTTGTTAATGTATTGTATCACGTTGTTTGATTTGCGGATGTTGAACCAACCTTGCAGCCCAGGGATAAATCCCACTTGGTCAAGGTGAATACTCCTTTTAATGTACTGTTGGATCCTATTGGCTCGTATTTTGGTGAGAATCTTTGCATCCATGTTCATCAAGGATATTGGTCTGTAATTCTCCTTTTGGATGGGGTCTTTGTCTGGTTTTGGGATCAAGGTAATGGTGGCCTCCTAAAATGAGTTTGGAAGTTTTCCTTCCATTTCTATTTTTTGGAACAATTTCAGGAGAATAGGTTAATTCTTCTTTAAATGTTTGGTAGAATTCCCCTGGGAAGCCATTTGGCCCTGGGCTTTTGTTTGTTGGGAGCTTTTTGATGACTGCTTCAATTTCCTTAGTGGTTATAGCTCTGTTCAGGCTTTCTATTTCTTCATGGTTCAATTTTGGTAGTTGATACATCTCTAGGAATGCACCCATTTCTTCCAGGTTATCTAATTTGCTGGCATAGAGTTGCTCATAATATGTTCTTATAATTGTTTGTATTTCTTTGGTGTTGGTTGTGATCTCTCCTCTTTCGTTCATGATTTTGTTGATTTGGGTCATTTCTCTTTTCTTTTTGATCAGTCTAGCCAGGGGTTTATCAATCTTGTTAATTCTTTCAAAAAACCAGCTCCTAGTTTCGTTGATCTGTTCTACTGTTCTTTTGGTTTCTATTTCATTGATTTCTGCTCTGATCTTTATTATTTCTCTTCTCCTGCTGGGTTTAGGCTTTATTTGCTGTTTTTTCTCTAGCTCGTTTAGGTGTAGGGTTAGGTTGTGTATTTGAGACCTTTCTTGTTTCTTGAGAAAAGCTTGTATTGCTATATACTTTCCTCTCAGGACTGCCTTTGCTGTATCCCAAAGATTTTGAACAGTTGTGTTTTCATTTTCATTGGTTTCCATGAATTTTTTTAATTCTTCCTTAATTTTCTGGTTGACCCATTCATTCTTTAGTAGGGTGCTCTTTAGCCTCCATGTATTTGAGTTCTTTCCAACTTTCCTCCTGTGATTGAGTTCTAGTTTCAAAGCATTGTGGTCTGAACATATGCAGGGAATGATACCAATCTTTTGGTACCAGTTGAGACCTGATTTGTGACCTAGGATGTGATCAATTCTGGAGAATGTTCCATGGGCACTCGAGAAGAATGTGTATTCTGTTGCTTTGGGATGGAATGTTCTGAATATGTCTGTGAAGTCCATTTTGTCCAGTGTTTCATGTAAAGTCTTTATTTCCTTGTTGATCTTTTGCTTAGATGATCTGTCCATTTCAGTCATGGGGGGTGTTAAAGTCCCCCACTATTATTGTATTGTCGTCAATGTGTTTCTTCGCTTTTGTTATTAATTGCCTTATTTAATTGGCTGCTCACATGTTAGGGGCATAGATATTTACAATTGTTAGAT
The DNA here is from genome assembly GCF_003265705.2 of Callorhinus ursinus. Classification (NCBI taxonomy): domain Eukaryota; kingdom Metazoa; phylum Chordata; class Mammalia; order Carnivora; family Otariidae; genus Callorhinus; species Callorhinus ursinus. Next base: position 5,161,779 of record NW_027397117.1, on the reverse strand, counting down.
CTTCTTGTTGGATAGACCCTTTAAGTAGGATATAGTGTCCTCCTTCATCTAATTTGTCTGATATAAGGATTGCCACCCCAGCTTTCTTTTGGTGTCCATTAGCATGGTAAATGGTTTTCCACCCCCTCACTTTCAATCTGGGGGTGTCTTTGGGTCTAAAATGAGTCTCTTGCAGACAGCATATTGATGGGTCTTGTTTTTTCATCCAGTCTGATAGCCTGTGTCTTTTGATTGGGGCATTTAGCCCATTTACATTCAGGGTAACTATTGAAAGATATGAATTTATTGCCATTGTATCCTGTAAAGTGACAGTGACTGTATATTGTCTGTGTTCCTTTCTGATCTATGCTGCTTTTAGGCTCTCTCTTTGCTCAGGGGTCTCCTTTCAATATTTCTCAGAGGGCTGGTTTCGTGTTTGCAAATTCCTTTAGTTTTTGTTTGTCCTGGAAGCTTTTTATCTCTCCTTCTCTTTTCAATGACAGCCGAGCTGGATATAGTGTTCTTGGCTGCATATTTTTCTCGTTTAGTGCTCTGAAGATCTCATGCCAGTCCTTTCTGGCCTGCCAGGTCTCTGTGGATAGGTCTGTTGCCAATCTAATGTTTCTACCATTGTAGGTTACGTATCTCTTCTCCTGAGCTGCTTTCAGGATTTTTTCTTTGTCTCTGAGACTCGTCAGTTTTACTATTAGATGTCGGGGTGTTGACCTATTTTTATTGATTTTGAGAGGGGTTCTCTGTGCCTCCTGGGTTTTGATGCCTGTTTCCTTCCCCACATTAGGGAAGTTCTCTGCTATAATTTGCTCCAGTATACCTTCTGCCCCTCTCTCTCTTTCTTCTTCTTCTGGGATCCCAATTATTCTGATGTTGTTTCATCTTATTGTATTGCTTATCTCTCGAATTCTGCCCTTGTGATCCTGTAGTCGTTTATCTCTCTTTTTCTCCGCCTCTTTATTTTCCATCATTTGGTCTTCTATATCGCTGATTCTCTCTTCTGCCTCATTTATCCTACCAGTTAGTACCCCCATTTTTGATTGCACCTCATGAATAGCCTTTTTGATTTCGACTTGGTTAGATTTTAGTTCTTTTATTTCTCCAGAAAGGGTTTCTCTAATAACTTCCACGCTTTTTTCAAGCCCAGCTAGTATCTTTAAAGTCATGATTCTGAACTCTAGGTCTGACATCGTACTAATGTCCGTATTGAGTAGGTCCCTGGCTGACGGTACTACCTCTTGTTTTTTTTTGCTGAGGTGATTTTTTCCGTCTTGTCATTTTGTCCAGAGGAGAATAGGTGAATGAGAGAACAAACTGCTAACAGGTTAACAACGTCCCCAGCAAATATACTCTATACAAATCAGAAAAGACCTGAAACCAGGGGAAAAGAAAGGGAAAGAAAGAAAAAAGAAAGAGAAAAAAAAGAAAAAAAGAAAAAGAAAAAGATAAAAACAAACAAAAACAGAACAAAACAAAAAAAAAACAGAATATGATCAAATATGATCAGACTAGTGTATAGATCAGGGCCACACACTAGATTTTCAGCGTATTTTGGTCTGTTAGAAGAAAGTGCCTCTTAATATTTTAAAGGAAGAAAGACTTATATATGTACAAAATAAGGGTTGATACAATGAAGGGATGGAAGATGA
>NW_027397117.1:5159351-5160039 GCF_003265705.2 Callorhinus ursinus | reverse complement strand
AGGCAGGAGACTAGAACAAACCCATACACTAGTGATTTAGGGTATATTTTGATCTGTTAGAAGAAACTATCTCAAAATTTTAAAGAGAGAACAACTTATACATATATGCCAAATATAAGGGTATCTACTATGAAGGGATAAAATATGTCTCTAAAAAATGAAAAATAAATTATTTTTTAAAAAAAGGGATTGATAAGATGTTGGTTGAAAAAGGGAAAACAAAAAATTCAAAAAAAGAAAAAAACAGTTAAAAAATCAACTTTGAAAAGCTAATGAATCATGGTAAAAAAGCCATGAATTCTATGTGCAGTATTCCCCTAGCGCTGGAGTTCTCCCGTTCTCCTTGATCGGTAAACTTGGTCTTGGCTTGCCTGCTGTTCGCGCTGATCTTCTGGGGGAGGGGCCTGTTGCCGTGGTTCCCAAATGTCTTTGCCGGAGGTGGAATCGCCCCAGCCTTGTCGGTCCAGGCTAAGCAAGCTGCTCGGGTTTGCTCTCAGGAGCTTTTGTTCCCTGCAAGCTCTCGGTACAGCTTTGGAGGACGAGAGTGAAAATGGTGGCCTACCAATCTCCGCCCGGAGGAGCTGAGAACTCGGGGCCCCGCTCCTCAGTGCGCCCCCAGAGAAAAGCAGTCACTCCCGTCTCCCTGGTCTCCGGCCGCACTCCGTGCTCACCCGGCCTGTGATCGAGC